>NC_091537.1:46075530-46378560 GCF_042242935.1 Bactrocera oleae | reverse complement strand
GATAAATTTTTACTATGTATGGATTTCTGGTTAATATCAAGGGTAAGAACATTTTAATTAATTGTGTTCAACGTACTTCCCCTTCAAATCTCAATCCAGTGAATTTGTATACCAACACCAACATTTTCGTCTTTGTTCGTAAATAATTTCACTGTACTAAATGGTTATAGTAGTAGAAAGTCAAATAAGGAGATCACCATATTTTTTTACAAATACCATCTGTGTGAAAAAGCATAGTGGACTCCGTGACTGGTGTTCTCTTATTGTTCCTTCTATTGGTTATAAAAAGTAGATTGATTTAGAACGGTTTATATCATACGGATGAATATAGGCCTCCTGGGGTACCCAACACCCAAAAAGATCAGTAACACGGCAACATTGTTTTAGGCTGCAATGTGAGGTGTGTGGTGATGAGGAAAAACAATAAATATGCAATAAACTTTTGTTTCGAAAATATTTTTGATAGTTTTCATTAATGTTTTCCATTACAAATACCGGTTCACAAAAAGTTATTATACTACATTCTTTTTATATACATCTCTGTGTCATAAAGGGCAAATTTAAAAATGATCTCAGCTGTGTTACACACATAGGAAAACAGCTTTTTTTTTTGTTACTTGTAGGATTATACAATGGTTTAGAAGAACGAAACCAATGGACTGAGCTAGGACAAGAAGCCAGAAGCAAAAGGCAAATAGACAATAATAACAGCAGGGCTACACTAACAAGCCCACGCATAGGGCGAAGGCTGTGGACTCCAAAAACATATCAAAGTAAACTTTACGCCAATCCATGACATTATGCCGCAACTGATAGCCAAAAATGTTTTTAAAAATTATGCGGAAGTAGTTAAGAGTGTTAACAGGTGCTAGCATATCATTATCAATTGGTACTGTTTGGTTGTTTGAATGGAGTTAAAGGTATTTCTCTTAGCTAATTTAAACAGTGGTGATGTTATGATGAGATATATGCTAAAGGATGAACTACTCCTCATATTGCTGACAGAGCCCTTGTCTGAGGCGATGTGAAGAAGCATAATACTATGTTCGCACCGAATTGAAATCCTCTTGAAAACACAATTTGTGGATTGTGGAACCAAAGTCCTTCTGACCGACATTGTGTGTTTTCGATGAGTTTTCATTGACAGCTCACACATCTATTTGTTTACATTTGTTATGTACCCTACAAGAACAGTGACGGTCATCTGATGGGTAATATAACAGTCATAGCTGAAAAAATTTTGTCAGCTCGGACAACAAAGTTTCTATCATTTTCTTAAGAGGCTTGTGCAAAAACTGATGTAAACAAACGTATATAGTTTGCGTCTCTCTTTAACACACGGGTATTCGGAATTGATTCACTATATATCTATACTGCTCACTCTCATGTCTTTTTCTGAGTCATTGCTGTCCATAAATCCGTCATAGCTGAAAATTGTCAGTTATGACTGAAACGCTATCAGAAGTGAAAAATTCTCTTGCGCAGTAGATAATGTAATTTTTATTTCTTTAATAAATTTCAATCTTTTAATCAGAATAAGTTATAATAATATACTTAAATATAAAAAGGAATGCAACAAAATATATAATAAAATATGAAAATATAAAAATAAATTTTCACTTGATGCCATCTCCTCCTCTCAATAGCTCTGCGTACGTCTTCCTCCAATCAGTGGACAATTCTGAATTTAAAAATGCAAATGTAAATCAACAGTACTGACATATCAAATGTGAGTGTATTGGTGAAACCATCAGCAGTTTCTTGTAGGGTACGTTTAGGCCAATTATGGAATGTAAACAAATTTTCAACTGACATTTAGGGCTGGCAAAATATGTCTTCTAATAATATCGATTAAACTAGAGCAGGCACCGATTATAATGAGTTGAATGTAAGTTTTCAAGAAGTTTTCAGCGAAAACTGTGGTTTCGTTTGACAAATTTTGTATGGATGAATTTCGCGTGAAAACCTCTTATGAAAACACGAATTTTTTGTGGGTGCGAACATAGTATTAGTAAAGAAGCACAAGCATTCGTCGAGACGTTAACAAGGTAAATTAAAAAGAGAGAGCCCCTTTTATTTCTTAGGTCGTCAATGACCTGCCAAAAAAGCTTGAGGAACACGCCTGAAAATGGGGTCAGGTAAAACAAGCAAAACGAATTTCACTTTATTAACTAGGAGATGCAAAATTCCAAACATGCCACTCCTGCTAAGTATCTAGGGCTCATCCTAGATAAGACGCTTACGTGGAACCATAATGTCGAGAAAAAAGCAAGGAAGGCATCGATTGCTTGAACTGCTGAAGAAGAGCTATTGGTAAGAATGTCGCTTGGCTCTAGGACACCACAGTTAATCCATTACGTTTTATGGGATTTTTATGTCGAGGAGAGCAAGCTTCCATTTGCAAAGAAACTTCAGCATCTGTGATGTACTAAGCACCTCACCGGCTCTGTCGCTATAGTCGGAACATGTATACTCTCAGAAGTTCTTATTAGACTTAGAACATTTCGGATCCCCGCACGCAACGTTCGATATTATCCAAATATTCTTCCTATTTGTGCAATGTTTTATTCCAATACTAGTGATATATTTATATTCGGTTAAATGAAAATATCAAACTAAAAGTTTTAATGTTTCAGAAATAGGCTCATGCGACATATGAATATCGAAATAATGGTATGCGTTAAATTTAGTTGAAATTGGTCAACTATTTTATGACAACTAGGACTACGTTGTCCCGAAAACTATACACACCAACACACCTCCCACGTCAACTAACACAATGTACATCACACCCCACCGACACGCAACATTCACCACATCACCTCTCGCAACATTCCCCTCACACAACGACACTACCACACAGGATAACCCAACACACCGGTCAATCACTCCACCAACCATCACCAAACCACAGACACTCGAAGAGGCTGATCTCTTCGGCGTATCCAATTCGAAGCGAACACCTCGTGAATGTCTTTTTGATTCCCGTAGAACTTCACATCAGCAGAACTTATCCGGACAATTCCATTTTTTCTATTATACGCATATGTATTTGCGCTGCGTCGCATATGAAATACGGAGTGATTAAAAAAAAAGAAAAAAATTTTTTTTGTAAATAAATCATACTAAAAGCTAAAGGTGGTGAGTGTTCAAAATGTCTTAAAGGTTTGCAAAGAAATATACATGGTCCTTCGAGCCTAAAAGAAAGGCAGTATAGAGATATAAAACAAATAAAAAAATCTAAAAAATATATATATGTATATAAAATAAACACAACGCAAAGTGCAGTGGAACAGTGAAAACAAAAAAAAAACAAAGCTACCTAAAGTGACAGTGCAGTGCAGTGTTACAATACAAAAAAACAAAAAAAAAGTCCAAAGGGCTGTGAAGTGTAGTTATATATTATATATACCTACATACATTGTGTTTTCCTTGAACAAAAGAAAAAAACAAAAAAACACCCCATGTGTACATATTTACAACAAAAATAGAATAAAGACTTAAAATTGGTGTGAGGAAAAAACGAAAACGGGAGATAAAAACTTAAACTACATATTAATTTACATACAAATAACAACAATAAACACAAAACGGGAGCGAAAATAATCCCAAAGTCATGGCGGGCGCGATCTTTAAACCAAATTTAATCTTATATACAAATAACACATACGGGTGCGAATTGACAAAAAGAAATACACAAAAGCAACACCTAGCACACAAAATCAAAAAGAACAGAGGACAAAGGAATTGGAAAGAAACACAGAAGCACATAGACGTATGAACATACACGTAACTATATAAACGCAATTTCATGTATTCCTCAAAAGCCCTTGGAGGATCTCAAAGTGAGTAATTTAGATTCCATTTCTAATATTTGTGCACTGACATATGTAGATTTATTGCGAATTACAGTTTATATCTAGTACAAAAACACAGTAATAAAACAAAAAAAAAACCTTTCAATATTTTGGTAAAGGTCGGCAAGTTGGTCTAACTTACCGGTTTATATTGCGGGTTCAAATTACGAAAAACCGTTTATTGTAATATATATGTACATTCATGCACATACATATATACGAAAGATTATAAATGTATATAATATACTAGCTGACCCGGCCACGCGTTGCTGTGGCTAAAGTTTTTGTTATATTACATTATAGTAAACAATCTAAGAGGAACAATAAGAGAACACCAGTCACGGAGTCCACTATGCTTTTTCACACAGATGGTATTTGTAAAAAAATATGGTGATCTCCTTATTTGACTTTCTACTACTATAACCCTTTAGTACAGTGAAATTATTTACGAACAAAGACGAAAATGTTGGTGTTGGTATACAAATTCACTGGATTGAGATTTGAAGGGGGAAGTACGTTGAACACAATTAATTAAAATGTTCTTACACTTGATATTTAGCAGAAATCCATACAAAGTAAAAATTTATCTGATTTATTATTTCCATTTAATTTTATAACAAATAAGTATATTACAGTATAATACAGTAAATAACATGTGACGCTTAAACTCATGAATAAGGTAGGCAAGGCAGACAGTCTTAAACTTTTAAACATTAATATCTATTTTTTTGAATTATAAATACTTTCAATTTCAATTTAATTTAACACCAATCGGTGCACAATGTTTTTGGTTAACCTGTCTTTAGCTAACTCAAATAGATTCGACGGTTTCCCAACACGTGAACACGCAACATATAGTTGCCCATGAGAAAAACATGGATTTTCCAAATCTAAACCTCAAATGGACATTTTTTGACCTTGAGATTTATTTATAGAGATGGCGAAAGCTAAACGAATTGGAAACTGTAGCCTTTTGAAGGGTATGGTAGAATCTGATGGTATCATCGGAATACGTGGCAGCAGGACCACTTTTCCTTTAACTTCCCAGCCAAAATGGTTGCTTCAAGAATGTTTCCGGTGATCTTTTTGATGACCAAACGCGTACCGTTACATAATTGAGGTGGATTCAAATTACGGAGGAGAATAATAGGGGAACCAATCTTTAATCGAAGATTATGTGGTGGCATTCCAGGGATATCTAATGAATTTAAAAATTCAATCGGAAAATTTACACTTTCATTTTCATCAACAACAGTATCGATTGATTTAAAAAACATCAGATCGCCTGGTAACAACTGTTGTATCTGGAAGTTAATTTCGTCAACATCAACGTTTTTGGCTGCCAAAATCGCCCGTTGACTAAGCCATTCATGATTCAAATAATTATTCTGTATATCCGGGAAAATACTCTGAATCAATTCATTTTTATCCTGAACAACAGTGCAAAAATTGTCTGGTAATTTAATGCATTGCGTATTTGGTTGCAGTTCTATTTTACCGTTCCCAATATCTAGTAGTTGTTCGGAAAATATTTGTGCTGATGGATCATTTTGCAATTGTACTCGCATATTTATGGTCAACACTACGCCATAAGAATGATTGTTTCAAACATGCATTAATCTCATCCGCGAAAGTAGAGCGATGTATAACCGGTAAGGTCTGCCGGAAGTCACCAGACAAAAATGAAAGTGTAAATTTTCCAATTGAATTTTTAAATTCATTAGATATCCGTGGAATGCCACCACATAATCTTCGATTAAAGATTGGTTCCCCTATTATTCTCCTCCGTAATTTGAATCCACCTCAATTAACGGTACGCGTTTGGTCACCAAAAAGATCACCGGAAACATTCTTGAAGCAACCATTTTGGCTGGGAAGTTTAAAGGAAAAGTGGTCCTGCTGCCACGTATTCCGATGATACCATCAGATTCTACCATACCCTTCAAAAGGCTACAGTTTCCAATTCGTTTAGCTTTCGCCATGTCTATAAATAAATCTCAAGGTCAAAAAATGTCCATTTGTGGTTTAGATTTGGAAAATCCATGTTTTTCTCATGGGCAACTATATGTTGCGTGTTCACGTGTTGGGAAACCGTCGAATCTATTTGTGTTAGCTAAAGACAGGTTAACCAAAAACATTGTGCACCGATTGGTGTTAAATTAAATTGAAATTGAAAGTATTTATAATTCAAAAAAATAGATATTAATGTTTAAAAGTTTAAGCGTCACATGTTATTTACTGTATTATACTGTAATATACTTATTTGTTATAAAATTAAATGGAAATAATAAATCTGATAAATTTTTACTACGTATGGATTTCTGGTTAATATCAAGGGTAAGAACATTTTAATTAATTGTGTTCAACGTACTTCCCCTTCAAATCTCAATCCAGTGAATTTGTATACCAACACCAACATTTTCGTCTTTGTTCGTAAATAATTTCACTGTACTAAATGGTTATAGTAGTAGAAAGTCAAATAAGGAGATCACCATATTTTTTTACAAATACCATCTGTGTGAAAAAGCATAGTGGACTCCGTGACTGGTGTTCTCTTATTGTTCCTTCTATTGGTTATAAAAAGTAGATTGATTTAGAACGGTTTATATCATACGGATGAATATAGGCCTCCTGGGGTACCCAACACCCAAAAAGATCAGTAACACGGCAACATTGTTTTAGGCTGCAATGTGAAGTGTGTGGTGATGAGGAAAAACAATAAATATGCAATAAACTTTTGTTTCGAAAATATTTTTGATAGTTTTCATTAATGTTATTATACTACATTCTTTTTATATACATCTCTGTGTCATAAAGGGCAAATTTAAAAATGATCTCAGCTGTGTTACACACATAGGAAAACAGCTTTTTTTTTGTTACTTGTAGGATTATACAAGGGTTTAGAAGAACGAAACCAATGGACTGAGCTAGGACAAGAAGCCAGAAGCAAAAGGCAAATAGACAATAATAACAGCAGGGCTACACTAACAAGCCCACGCATAGGGCGAAGGCTGTGGACTCCAAAAACATATCAAAGTAAACTTTACGCCAATCCATGACATTATGCCGCAACTGATAGCCAAAAATGTTTTTAAAAATTATGCGGAAGTAGTTAAGAGTGTTAACAGGTGCTAGCATATCATTATCAATTGGTACTGTTTGGTTGTTTTAATGGAGTTAAAGGTATTTCTCTTAGCTAATTTAAACAGTGGTGATGTTATGATGAGATATATGCTAAAGGATGAACTACTCCTCATATTGCTGACAGAGCCCTTGTCTGAGGCGATGTGAAGAAGCATAATACTATGTTCGCACCGAATTGAAATCCTCTTGAAAACACAATTTGTGGATTGTGGAACCAAAGTCCTTCTGACCGACATTGTGTGTTTTCGATGAGTTTTCATTGACAGCTCACACATCTATTTGTTTACATTTGTTATGTACCCTACAAGAACAGTGACGGTCATCTGATGGGTAATATAACAGTCATAGCTGAAAAAATTTTGTCAGCTCGGAGAACAAAGTTTCTATCATTTTCTTAAGAGGCTTGTGCAAAAACTGATGTAAACAAACGTATATAGTTTGCGTCTCTCTTTAACACACGGGTATTCGGAATTGATTCACTATATATCTATACTGCTCACTCTCATGTCTTTTTCTGAGTCATTGCTGTCCATAAATCCGTCATAGCTGAAAATTGTCAGTTATGACTGAAACGCTATCAGAAGTGAAAAATTCTTTTGCGCAGTAGATAATATAATTTTTATTTCTTTAATAAATTTCAATCTTTTAATCAGAATAAGTTATAATAATATACTTAAATATAAAAAGGAATGCAACAAAATATATAATAAAATATGAAAATATAAAAATAAATTTTCACTTGATGCCATCTCCTCCTCTCAATAGCTCTGCGTACGTCTTCCTCCAATCAGTGGACAATTCTGAATTTAAAAATGCAAATGTAAATCAACAGTACTGACATATCAAATGTGAGTGTATTGGTGAAACCATCAGCAGTTTCTTGTAGGGTACGTTTAGGCCAATTATGGAATGTAAACAAATTTTCAACTGACATTTAGGGCTGGCAAAATATGTCTTCTAATAATATCGATTAAACTAGAGCAGGCACCGATTATAATGAGTTGAATGTAAGTTTTCAAGAAGTTTTCAGCGAAAACTGTGGTTTCGTTTGACAAATTTTGTATGGATGAATTTCGCGTGAAAACCTCTTATGAAAACACGAATTTTTTGTGGGTGCGAACATAGTATTAGTAAAGAAGCACAAGCATTCGTCGAGACGTTAACAAGGTAAATTAAAAAGAGAGAGCCCCTTTTATTTCTTAGGTCGTCAATGACCTGCCAAAAAAGCTTGAGGAACACGCCTGAAAATGGGGTCAGGTAAAACAAGCAAAACGAATTTCACTTTATTAACTAGGAGATGCAAAATTCCAAACATGCCACTCCTGCTAAGTATCTAGGGCTCATCCTAGATAAGACGCTTACGTGGAACCATAATGTCGAGAAAAAAGCAAGGAAGGCATCGATTGCTTGAACTGCTGAAGAAGAGCTATTGGTAAGAATGTCGCTTGGCTCTAGGACACCACAGTTAATCCATTACGTTTTATGGGATTTTTATGTCGAGGAGAGCAAGCTTCCATTTGCAAAGAAACTTCAGCATCTGTGATGTACTAAGCACCTCACCGGCTCTGTCGCTATAGTCGGTACATGTATACTCTCAGAAGATCTTATTAGACTTAGAACATTTCGGATCCCCGCACGCAACGTTCGATATTATCCAAATATTCTTCCTATTTGTGCAATGTTTTATTCCAATACTTGTGATATATTTATATTCGGTTAAATGAAAATATCAAACTAAAAGTTTTAATGTATCAGAAATAGGCTCATGCGACATATGAATATCGAAATAATGGTATGCGTTAAATTTAGTTGAAATTGGTCAACTATTTTATGACAACTTGGACTACGTTGTCCCGAAAACTATACACACCAACACACCTCCCACGTCAACTAACACAATGTACATCACACACCACCGACACGCAACATTCACCACATCACCTCTCGCAACATTCCCCTCACACAACGACACTACCACACAGGATAACCCAACACACCGGTCAATCACTCCACCAACCATCACCAAACCACAGACACTCGAAGAGGCTGATCTCTTCGGCGTATCCAATTCGAAGCGAACACCTCGTGAATGTCTTTTTGATTCCCGTAGAACTTCACATCAGCAGAACTTATCCGGACAATTCCATTTTTTCTATTATACGCATATGTATTTGCGCTGCGTCGCATATGAAATACGGAGTGATTAAAAAAAAAGAAAAAAATTTTTTTTGTAAATAAATCATACTAAAAGCTAAAGGTGGTGAGTGTTCAAAATGTCTTAAAGGTTTGCAAAGAAATATACATGGTCCTTCGAGCCTAAAAGAAAGGCAGTATAGAGATATAAAACAAATAAAAAAATCTAAAAAATATATATATGTATATAAAATAAACACAACGCAAAGTGCAGTGGAACAGTGAAAACAAAAAAAAAAACAAAGCTACCTAAAGTGACAGTGCAGTGCAGTGTTACAATACAAAAAAAACAAAAAAAAAGTCCAAAGGGCTGTGAAGTGTAGTTATATATTATATATACCTACATACATTGTGTTTTCCTTGAACAAAAGAAAAAAACAAAAAAACACCCCATGTGTACATATTTACAACAAAAATAGAATAAAGACTTAAAATTGGTGTGAGGAAAAAACGAAAACGGGAGATAAAAACTTAAACTACATATTAATTTACATACAAATAACAACAATAATCACAAAACGGGAGCGAAAATAATCCCAAAGTCATGGCGGGCGCGATCTTTAAACCAAATTTAATCTTATATACAAATAACACATACGGGTGCGAATTGACAAAAAGAAATACACAAAAGCAACACCTAGCACACAAAATCAAAAAGAACAGAGGACAAAGGAATTGGAAAGAAACACAGAAGCACATAGACGTATGAACATACACGTAACTATATAAACGCAATTTCATGTATTCCTCAAAAGCCCTTGGAGGATCTCAAAGTGAGTAATTTCGATTCCATTTATAATATTTGTGCACTTACATATGTAGATTTATTGCGAATTTAAGTTTATATCTAGTACAAAAACACAGCAATAAAAACAAAAAAAAAACCTTTCAATATTTTGGTAAAGGTCGGCAAGTTGGTCTAACTTACCGGTTTATATTGCGGGTTCAAATTACGAAAAACCGTTTATTGTAATATATATGTACATTCATGCACATACATATATACGAAAGATTATAAATGTATATAATATACTAGCTGACCCGGCCACGCGTTGCTGTGGCTAAAGTTTTTGTTATATTACATTATAGTAAACAATCTAAGAGGAACAATAAGAGAACACCAGTCACGGAGTCCACTATGCTTTTTCACACAGATGGTATTTGTAAAAAAATATGGTGATCTCCTTATTTGACTTTCTACTACTATAACCCTTTAGTACAGTGAAATTATTTACGAACAAAGACGAAAATGTTGGTGTTGGTATACAAATTCACTGGATTGAGATTTGAAGGGGGAAGTACGTTGAACACAATTAATTAAAATGTTCTTACACTTGATATTTAGCAGAAATCCATACAAAGTAAAAATTTATCTGATTTATTATTTCCATTTCGTCAACATCAACGTTTTTGGCTGCCAAAATCGCCCGTTGACTAAGCCATTCATGATTCAAATAATTATTCTGTATATCCGGGAAAATACTCTGAATCAATTCATTTTTATCCTGAACAACAGTGCAAAAATTGTCTGGTAGTTTAATGCATTGCGTATTTGGTTGCAGTTCTATTTTACCGTTCCCAATATCTAGTAGTTGTTGGGAAAATATTTGTGCTGATGGATCATTTTGCAATTGTACTCGCATATTTATGGTCAACACTACGCCATAAGAATGATTGTTTCAAATATGCATTAATCTCATCCGCGAAAGTAGAGCGATGTATAACCGGTAAGGTCTGCCGGAAGTCACCAGACAAAAGTAAGATAGCACCACCGAAAAGTTTATTATTGCTGTTTAAATTTTGCATAGTTCTGTTTAATGCTTCAAGTGAATATTTGTGTGCCATTGTGCACTCATCCCAAATTATTATAGGACTCTTCCGCAACACTGCAGCTATTCCACTATTCTTTTTGATGTTACACATTGCATCTGGTTTATTATGAACGTCCAATGGCAGCTTGAATGTTGAATGTGTTGTTCGCCCACCATCCAGTAAAGTAGCCGCAATGCCTGACGATGATACTGCTAATGCGATTTTTTGTTGCGACCGTATTTTCCACCGGGTGCATCCAAGAAAAAAAACCGCCTTGTTCAGCAGCAACAACCAGCATAATCCGATTATAAATAATTTTTTGTTCTGCTGTCAGGAATGGTTCACTGCTCATGGTAATTGTTGCTAAACTTTCATGGTCATATTGCTTTTCTCGTTGTAAATCGGTATTGACTAAGTCGGTGGCTGGACGATTAGGTGATGGCATACCATAATGATTAAGTGGTAAGTAAAATTTGAAATAAGAACACATAAATCCTCGATCAAGACCAATACTTCATTGTACATCTCTGGTGTATAATCTATGTTTTGGCATTGATTTGTTTCTCTAATTCGGTGCAAGATGTCTTCTGTCATACAATTTTTATATTTTTCCCACAAAGTTTGGGCTTGCGAGGGATAACATGTCGTCAAAATAATTGCAAACAACTGACGAATGTTATTCGGTGTTGATGTCAACGCAGCATCAGCAAGCGTTAAGTCCCAATGGTTATCGTCTTCTAGCAATTGCAGTTCACGACATGCATCCTGGTATGTATTGAATACTCGACCATTAACTGTTCGTAAAAATTTAAAAGACGTTGGTCCGGGAACATTCACCAATAACAAACGTAAATAGAAGCACTCACGTTGCTTTGGATGTACCGTGTAAAGTCTCCCCAATGTCTTAGCTTTGAATATGCCTGTAATGGAAGGATGTGGTTTTCCTTGTTTCCGTGGCTCCCATTTTTTACTGGATTTGTTCCATGTGAAATAACGTGGAACATCACCATACACCAATGCCTTCGCGAATTGGCCAAACACATCAGATTTTTGACACAATGTAAAAAAGTCAGTTAGAGTCGTTTTCGGAGCTTCGAAGGCTCTTTAGAGAACATTTTCTTCAGTGAAGTATACATGTTGACCGTTTTCAAGATGTATTGACAGATGTTAGACAGCAGGATATCTTTCGTGGATGGGAAAGCTGAGAGTATGCCAAATGGCTTCATTGCTGCTAATGTATCTGGCCATTTGGTATCGTGCTATTTCGTCATTTTTATTTACGTTTTGTACTTCATATATGGCCAAATCACTGCCTTTGTTTACATATTTACAAATATACTTAATTGATTTAACAGAACTGCAAAGCTCAACATTGATATGAGCTTTGTAAGTTTTTGAAAGTAGTGGTGAGTATGGTACCACCCACTGATTATCAAACTCAACTTGATTTGGAAAGTTCGGTAGTCGCATTGTAAATGTGTGGCCACCATTCTCAGTACTTCTGCGGCGATACATTGGATAATCATCAATATCCGTGATCGTGTCATTCGTATGCGGCTTTGGGAAGTTTTTTTTTACATTTTCCATTTTCCATGCACGGTGACGTCATGTTGAAAGCACCGCGTGGCCCATGGATCATGTGTTTGGTGACAATATCAAATAATTCTTGATCAATTAATGGGTCTGGAATTTCGGCTAAAACTATTTGATCGATTTTTTCAGGACGGATTCTATCTTTAAGCCAAACCAAAATGAGGCAAACCTCGCTTTTGCCACTCTATCGTATACAGCCAACAACGTGTGTGCCAAAAATTGAATATTTAACAATAAAATCAATTAAGGATTTCAATTTTTGTTTAAACACACGTGCAGTTAAATCATGACGATTAATGGCTTGTTGTCCTGGCAATAGTAAAGTTTGTATCTCTTCCTAATTCGGATTACATGTGAATGTAATAAATAAATCCGGTCGGCTGTAATGACGTACGTAAGTCATCGCATCTTGTATGTATTCCTGCATGTTCCGTGGACTGCCGATGTAGCTTGAAGGTAAAGTGAAAGCATTACCGATGTCCTTGGGATTTAAATTTCCATCGATGTTTCCAGAAACAGCATCTCGTAAGTGAATATATTCTTTCGATCGTAGTTTTGCCTGGTTGAATCGAAGGAATCGCAAGCGTTCGCTTTCGACCTTAGCATACATATCAACAATGTATTGATGGAACAGCTGACGATATCGAAGGATATAATTGTCTTGATGTTGTCTAACCATTATTCGGTGTGCGTAGTAGTTCATTGAGCTAACTTTTTTATTTCTGTAATCACCTAAAAAAATAAAAAATAAAATGCAATACGAAATTAAAATCTATACATACAGTAAGAAATTAAATAGATAATTGTCAAATTTACCGGTATTTGGATCATACTGTTTGATATTAAGGTGATATTCATCTTGTCCTTGCCAAAATATCAATGGATATTGTAGTGCGTCATATGAACGGTGTAGATCCGAAATCGTACTGACAGTATTGTCTCGCCGTGTCATTTTTATAAATCTATTGTCAACTGGATCACCAACCATGATAACAGCAACCTCATCAAGAGTTGGAGCGTTGAATCTACCAGCATGTTCACCTAATGGTACTTTGTCGGCCTTTATGACGATTTGATAATTGTCATTTTGCAGTCGTGGCACAACTCTTTTGATCAATTGAATTAGTTGATTGTGATCTTCTAAAAAATTTTCCAATAATATCACAATTGCTCTTTCCTCTGCTTGTTCAATAAAATTATACAGGCACCAAGTCGTCACGCGCTCTTCACAATCGCCCATAAAATAAATTTGAAGAAATTTCGGATTGTTATCAGGCATTGGCATCAGTGATCCGGTTTTATGGTACACCTGGCCTTGAATTTTGAATGTAGTTTCAAAATTACGTCCATCGGATGCACGATCGCAAATTTTAGTTGCCCCAAATGACGTCATTTGGAAGCAAGAATTAAATTTGCGTATAATACGCAAAAATAATTTGGAATCATCTGAATTGCCAGTAAGAAGATAATAAAGGCTCCGGCGGAGCGGCTGCTTCATTCCGAAATTTCAATGCCCGACAATATTGACATACTTTATCCATTCCACCGATAGCAATTTTTGAATGCGCTGAGTAGTTAATATCTGGTGCATATTCAAAGACAAGCCGAACGACTGATGCACGTGTTAATGAGCGGCTGATCCGTTGCCTTTGTCGATCTAGTACTCGTACTGTAGCTATGTTTCGTTTTCGTGCCGCTCTTGTTCTCGTAATATTCTGTTGCTGACGTTTGTCACGCTGTTCTTGAGATTCTTGTGCACGACTTTTTGCAGTCCTGATTCTTTGAGCTGCATTTCTTGTTTCGATTTGTTCTGGTAATTGCTGAACTCTTTCAACACGTTTGCGTCGTGACCCTTTGCTGCTCGCGTTGTTGAGGTTAGATTTTTTCGGCGGCATTTGACTGAAAATAATAATTTAATCGTTTAAATATTAGAAAGAGGAACTGAAAAACATGTTATCATAGCACATTGAAATAATAAGTGCAAAATAATTTTCAATGGAGGTTAAATAAAAATAATATAAAATTTTTGTACAATTATTATAAAAGTGTGGGGAGCTTTGTGCCATTTTCTCATTGATATATTAATTAACTTTTATAAAACTATGTGATATTACTTACATGTATAAATTGAAATTATTGTTCCTGTACTCCTACTGTGGCTATGTCTCGTTCTCCTGCTGCTCTTGTTCTCATGATATTCTCTTGAAGACGTTCGTTACACTGTTCTTGAGATTCTTGTGCATGACCTTCTGCTGTCCTGATTCTTTGAGCTGGATTTCTTGATTCAATTTGTTCTTCCAACTGATGGGCTCTTTTAACACGTTTGCGTCGTGCCTCTCTGGTGCTCGCGGTGTTGAGGTTAGATTTTTTCGGTGGCATTTGACTGAAAATAATAAATTAATCGTTTAAATATGAGAAAAAATAATTGAAAATCATTCTAATTAACTTTTATAATTATGTGATAATACTGACATATACATATTTAAATTATAGAGTTTAAATAATAATTTCAGTAAGAATTGAAATACTAATTTAATCGTTTAAATATAAGAAAAAAATCTGAAAAACTTGTTATCATAGTACATTGAAATAATAAGTGCTAAATAATTTTTAATAGAGGTTAAATAAAAACAATAAAAAAAAATATTTGTACAACTATTGAAAAAGTGTAGGAAATTGTGTATCATGTTTTCATTGACATTTTAGTTAAATTTTATAATTATGTGATAATGCTTACATATATATATTCAAATTAAATTATAAAGTTTTGATCAATGAAGCACAAATAAGTAAAAAACAGGATTAATTTCACTGTATTATCTTCATTATAATATGAATTCAATTTACACTTTAGTCTAAGTAACACGTGGCCTGCTATGCTAACACCAAAAATTTAAAAAGTGGAAATAATTGAATTAAACGGTATTTCGTTCACTACAAAATAAATTTAATTAATTTTATAGCGTCAACAATAAAGCATAAAAAGCAAAATAAATATACATACCATATCCATGAAACGAGATTAAACGAAAAAAAATACAAAAGATTATATAAAAATTACATATTCCGACACATATATACAGCATACATAATTATATATACATACATATATATTTTTCCATATTAAATATTTTATATCGTATAACACGTATTTTAGTTTACATACATATGTATATATGCTATACATCATTCATACATACAATTACAAACGTACATAAAGTGCTTACGGAGAATTGCGCCCATATCTGATATTGCCAATTTCTCTCTCGCGCCCTTTTACGATTATACATAACACGCTTATTTGCATTTACATATACTTAGTATACAATCCGCTTATACTTATATACCCATAAGAAAACCATTCGGAACATCTCGCATAAACACGGTTCGGTAAATAAAACATGGATTATTTAATAAAATCGTATTACATTATATAAAAAATATTGTGAACAATATACGTACATATTGGTTCAAACTAAATTTATATTTTATATTCAAAGTCCACTTTGGCATACATCCCTCAATACCCCTTGCAGCAAGCAAGCAGGATTGCGTACAAAACTTTTCAGCACAAACCATTCGTGCATACTCGTACACAGGTACAAAGTGCATTGATCTCTTCAACGAGTTTTTAATTGCACAAGTACATATATACATACCTACAAGTCCACGCATCAGGGCAAAAATAAATAAAAAGTTGTCAATAAATTGTTAAATAAAAATAGATACTACCTATAACAACTAAAGCCGAGTATTTCAGTTATTTATTTCAAATTAAGAACGCTAATTACCAAAAAAAAAATTGCGGTTATACATATAATATATACGGAAATTAATATTAATTTTGTTCGAAGTGAAAAACTCTGTTTACTGAAAAGAGCTTTCGTTCACAGATTTATATATACGAAGATATTTCCTGAATTATCCATCAGTTAACACTGAGGAATTTTAATTTATTTCAATACAATTTGTAAAAGAGCTCAGACTCAAAATATTCTAAAACAACAAAGTCTCTAAAAGTACCAAAAATGATTTCGGACGAAAAAAGTCCATGCACACCAGCAGAAGCCACACGCTCTAAGCAAGGTGCTACAAAACAAAAAAGGTGTAGAGACATTTTTTACACAAAATTCATTTCGGAAAGTGACAGTTTAATAAGATACTGCACTAGATTCTCATCTTCGCCGATTCAGGCCCATTCTGAATCGGTATTAGAAATCAAAAAAGACAATATTGACAATTTTTAGTCACGTCTCCAAGCTGCATATGATGCAATCGTAGACTTTGACGACTCAGATCTACCAGAATATTTCAAATCTTCGGCTTACGCCAAATACGACAAATCCACATCAGCGAGTAGAGCTGCCACAAGTACAAAGTCAAGAGGCAAGTTCAGGCATCCATCTCAAGGTGCCCGCATGTGATACGGAAATTTTTCATGGTGGTTATGAATAATGGCCGACCCAAAATTATCAAATGCACAAAAATTGTATCACCTCCGATACAAAGCAAAAGGTCAAACAGGCGTAATAATAAAACAGTTCACACTAAATGAAGATAATTTCCATTTGGCTTGGGAAGCTCTAAAAACAAGATATGAAAACAAGTAAGGAAGGGCTAAGTTCGGATGTAACCCAACATTTTATACTCTCGCAAAGTTAAATGGTATATTCGTTTGAGACTTCTTTATATATTTTAATAATTAGAAGTAGAAACTGTTGCCTTAGTTATTTACTTTTCACTCACAGTGAAAATAATTAGAGCAATTTGTAAACTAAATTTACTCAAATTATGAGAAATCGTTCTTGTGCTTTTTGTATACGCTTATAATTGATTTTATATAGAATGCATTACAACTGTATTGAGAAGTAGGAAAAGAAATCGTTTTTGAACAATGAATAACATTTTTTATTTATTATATCGATATTATTATACATGTTTAGCTTAAAAATAATAAATATTAACAACTTTAAAAATGATATAATATTATTATATTAATTTGTATATAATATTTACAATATTAAACATAAATTTTTATAGAGATTCTTATACATATATCCAAATTATATTTCTTTTTTCCTTATACTATTTAATTTCTATCATATATTTATACAATAATGTCATATATAATAACAAATTATATATAATTTAAATTTTCTTAATTAGATTATTTACATATTTTTCTTGAAATTGTCTTAAAAACTACTGTCAAAATTCTTATACCATTTCAATTCGATTATATTTGTAAAAAAAAAATGAAGAACTATTACACTAAGTCTGAAAACTTTAGTTCGAAATAGAGACACAAATCCGATTCAGAAAATTTGTTAGGAGGAATAAAACTTCCTACGATGAATAGACCTTCTGCAGAAGTAGCTCGACTACAAGCGACATATATTGAAGCTCTAGGCATTCTGGGTCGAGTATGAACTACAACTTTATTATATGTGGCACCCTGACTTTTATGAATAGTTATTCCCTCAGCCGGAACAACTGGAAACTGATTTCTTTCAATTGAAATTTGCTCATTTCTTTTATATTGAAAAGATTTTAGAACTTTTTCAATTGGTGTCCAAGAACTTTCTAGAGGATGCGGCTTTTTTGATCGTGCTATCAAACCAACAGAAGGTTCCAAAAATTTAATCCACAGAATTGTTGGAAAAGAACAATGGAAATCAATTTGCACACATGTTTATGTTCACTGTAATCATATATTTGGCGGAGGTTTTTAATGTCAATTCATAGGGCAGTCCCTGCGATTCAGAAGTTTTCAAAAGTTTAACTCTTTCCAAAATATTAGAATCTTTTTCATTTATACCAATTCCTTTAACTGAGTCTTTGGCAGTTGAAAGGAAAGCTTCTGTTGGGATTCGACTGAGCTTAAGTTCATTGAAATTATTTGTCTCTTCATTGGACCAAAATAAATGTATGGCATCATCGGGAACTTCTTCGAAATTAACTACTCAACTTTTAATGAGTGATATGTCCTCATTTGTCATAGTACCAGATGCCATATGATTTAATGCAATTGCAAAGGCCTGATCCTCCCGTTGTCCCATTATCTCTGTTAATTCAAAGAATTTAAATAACTCCCACAAAGGGGAACCAACTAAAGTGCTGTATGCATCATTGGGATTAGGAGAGAATATCCACCGATCTCCAACAGGTGAGAGTTGCTTCAAATCACCAAACACTATGATCGGTATACCACGGAAGGGGCTGTCTGTTTTGAAAATTTGTTTTAATCTCGCATCAACAGAGCTAAACATACGAGCACCTACCATCGATATTTCATCAATTATGATTAATTTTAAATCGATAAGTCTGGAATACAATGAATTCACTCTTGCTAAGTGGCCTCAACTCTCTATTCAACTGATTAAAAGGTAAAGAGAATATTGAACGGTGGGTCATTCCACCTGTTCCGAATGCTGCTTTACCCGTAGGTGCGCAAAGAAAAACTTTTAAGGAACTTGGATTGGATCCAGGTGTAGAATTGTACCGATGGTTAAGAGCTTGATATATTGCAGATATTAAACGACTCTTTTCTACACCTGCACCGCCGCCAATGAACTCATAAAATGGGAGATTTGTTTTTAGGTGGTGCATCAAATGTGTCAAATAGGTTCTTTGCTTAGTATTTAGACTTTGAACTAAAGAAAATAATTCCTCAACTGGAATTAAGGGGGGTAGTTTAATAAGTCTAATATTGCAATCAGATTCAGTGCCATTATCTGTTGAATTTTCGCCATGCAAGTCCAGCAAATTTATATTTGGGTTTATTTCTGGAAGTGCCAACACTCTGAACTCATTTTCCACGATAGGTAGTTCATTTTGAGCACCTTCGTCCAAGTCTATTTCATTATAAAGACTTTCTAGAACATTTTCAAGTTCTCTTTGCTCAAAAACGTCATATTTTCTTTGATTTTCCTCAATTACAAGTATAATACGATGTGTTATGCAAGTCTGCTCATTATCATTTTCAATGCGATCTCGCTGTTCATTCCGCCAAGGATAGTAAAGCATTCACATTTCGCGGAAATACTCAACTCTGGCCAAATCTGGGTTAAACCTTCTATACCGAATAATACAAGGTTTGGTACGTTTTTTCACAAAACCGCTACCGTCTTTAAGAGGCATGACAACCCCGCTTTCTCTTCAATTATCGTCTTCCCTCTCTTCTTCTGCATGATCACTATATTGTGCTCTTCTACTAGATTTAAAATATTTATACCTAATGCAAAATCAGCTAAACAAAGAGTTTCTAACTGATCGGATCTTTGAACATAACGGTCTAAAATATCGGCTACGAATATTTCAGTCGAACCTGAAGGAAGGTTCTGAAGTTCCGCTCTAGGTTTTACCATTCGAACACGTTCCTCAGGTCGAGAGGTATTTATAAATATTTCTGCATTACTTGCTCCCGAAAGATGGAGCCCAATGCAGCAATATACTGCTTCTTGTGCAGCTATTTCTGTGCCTGATATAAATTTGTGACCTATATGTTTAAGTTTTTGCTTAATAGTATAATTTCCGGCATTTACCTCTGATATAGCTTCATTTAAGAGCCTAGAAATTCCCCTGTTAGACTTGTTAATATAATTAATTATATATGAACAGCAAGCATATGCATCCAGTATATATTGGATATCCATATTTGCTCTATGGAGTTCCAAAATCAGAGGATTATAAGCGTTTATAAAACGATCCTGTAATTTTCTTTTTAGAAAAATTTTGGGTTTTGTTAAACTTGACCTAAGGGCGAACAAATAGTCATCAAAAGACATATTTATTCTACTATCAGACAGGAAGTGTTCAAAATCGTTTAAATTAGAAATGTCTTCTGTAGTCATATTTGAATTTAAAACGTTTTCTGAATTTTGACTTGTTTCTGTAAGAGGTAACAGTATTTGCGTTGAAGGCATTGGTGGATATGGTATACCAAAACGAAAAAACTGTTGCCCTCTTATTTCCCTAGTACAAGACCGACTGTGGTTATGCTTTTGATAACCCAAATAATTTTCTAAGTGGCTGATCGAACCATCGGTAGAAATATAATTGTCAATGAAACTAATGACATCAGGGAATGTCTGAGGATCTTGAGGGTTCATCCTGGGAGAATTATTAAGCCAATATATGCCATGTACATGCGGGGAACCTCTCTGTTGAAACTCCACTCTCCAGTAGAAATTTGTAACAAAATGCTCTCCAAAAATGCCGGCGTTATCTTTAAAAAGCTTAAGAATTTGTCGATAGCGGTAGTCAAAATATCTAGCACAAGTAACCGCGTCTGACCGAATTAAGCGATATCTATCTTGGGTTGTTAAAGTGTTGGCTTCCTCTTCCGAAATATCTTTAGAATCAACAGTTTTAGAGAGGATGACCAAAAGCTCAACCCACTGAGATTCTGCAGCCGATAAAGTGATAAAGAAGGTTGGAAGTTCAAATTGGCGAATCATAGCGATTGCCTTTTTCTTCTCAGCTTCCCAGTGCCAAGGTGAGGATCTAACGCCTTTCAAAATCTTGTTAGCATCATCGTGTTGAATCAAGTTTTGAACAAAGTTTTCGTTTAATAGATTTTGGGCCGTAACTCGGTTGCGACCTGAAAACTTTCTAAGGCAGATGGATGTACTATTCTAAATTTGTAGCAGTTCTAATTTTTTGTAATCATAGAACAATTTTGGAATGGTACACGCTCTTCTGTCAAAACGGCGAATTTCAGAACGTATTATCTTGCTATACGTTTCAGAGTATGTACGCTTCTGCCCAACGTATATTGTTCCAAATGACAACTCTTCTGAATTATTATCTTGAATTATGTCAATTGGTCTTTGTCCTTCACCTGGCGCCATAACTAAACGGTTATAGTCTAAGTTTTCTACAGGAATATTGTCCAAAAGAGTTTCTTGACCGCCTGGATTTAGCTCTGAAGGTAAAAGACCCGTGGGTATATTATTACCTGACGGATTATCATCAGAAGTTTGTGCCCCATGAAAAGATTGAACAAATCGGGAATCCTCTGCAGATTCAACAAACGGAACTTCTTCTTGGTTATTAAATGCGGAAATCCAGTTTTCATTAATATGTATATTGTGCTCACGATACAGAGGGGTATTCACTAAGAACTGCAAAGCTTTCATTATATTTGCGGGGCGTATGGTATCGATCATGTAATCATGATTGTATTCCAAACGCCTTCTTAAGTGAATTTGTATAACATGAGCCCCATCAAAGGATCTTGGTAGAGATGTCACAATATTGTTAACAGAAATTGGTATATTAACAACAGCACCTTTGAGCAAACTCTGACCTTGATATCTAACGGACGGATTGTCATAAAAGGCATGTAGGCATTATGAGACGTTCTTTAATTGGGGTTAAACCTTTCAAACAATCCGGTATTTCAGGAAAGTCTAGACCGTTAGCTAAACATATTTTTGGAACGTTCTTTTTAACAATCGCATTTTTGCAAGTAGCACAAAAATTGTAATTTCCATGTAATTCCACCTTGCGCAATAGTTTCGAAATTTAATTTGCGAACTTGGTGTGAAAACCATAAGCCGCCGCAGAAAATACATATTTCAGTAGGGCCCTTATTTATATTTTGGAAATAAATGTTTTTGAAATCTGTTAAATTGCCATTATTATCAGTTTCTATAACATTATTTTCTCTCGTTAATCGGATTCGTTGGGACTGCCTTTGGTTTTCAATTTGTCTATTGAGTGGGTTATCTCTACGAAGGCGAACTTGACCTTGTCTAAGACGTCTCTGATTCAAAATTTCTTCCCTCACGCTCCTCTCTCCTTATTTCAGGATTTCTTCTTGCATGTTCCCTTTGCATTTGATCACGAATGCGCTCTAAAATCCTATACTCAGGAGTTTTCTATGATCCCTAGTGTTTCTACTTTGTTCATCATAACGTACCTCAGGATTTTCTCGACGAGATCTATGACTTCGAGTATTTCTTATTTGCTCTTCAGAGCAAATTTGGGGATCTTGCCGCCTTGTTCTATGTTGAACAGTATTTGCAACTTGCTCAACAGATCGAACCTCAGGGTCTTCACGCCGAGACCTATGACCTCGAGTGTCTCTTATTTGCTCTTCAGAGCGAATTTGGGGATCTTGCCGCCTTGTTCTATGTTGAACAGTATTTGCAACTTACTCAACGGATCGAACCTCGGGGTCTTTACGCCGTGACCTATGACCTCGAGTATCTCTTATTTGCTCTTCAGAGCGAATTTGCGGATCTTGCCACCTTGTTCTATGTTGAACAGTATTTGCAATTTGCT
Source organism: Bactrocera oleae (assembly GCF_042242935.1). Lineage (NCBI taxonomy): Eukaryota > Metazoa > Arthropoda > Insecta > Diptera > Tephritidae > Bactrocera > Bactrocera oleae. The sequence continues at coordinate 46,355,671 of NC_091537.1, read as the reverse complement.
CAACAGATCGAACCTCGGGGTCTTCACGCCGAGACCTATGACCTCGAGTATTTCTTATTTGCTCTTCAGAGCGAATTTGGGGATCTTGCCGCCTTGTTCTATGTTGATTTGTATTGATAATTTGTTCGGACAGACGTACATCGGAATCTAATCTACGATTAGCGTGACTTACAGTATTTTGTGACTGCTCACTATCTCTATATAAAGAGTTTGCACGAAGAACTCTCATACGTCTTCTATTCTGAAGACGACTTAGTAATATAGATTTTCTACTTAACCTAGGCATGATTAATTAATAATAAATGGAAATGGCTATTGCTCGTCACTGTACACTGTACTGTGTAATACACTAAAATTAGTTTGAATAAAGCAAACACAGTGTACTGATATTTATTATACTCTTGCAACATGTTGGTACAGCTTACGTACTTTTGTATACCTATATATTACTTAGCTATTCACTAACATAATAATACATAATATTTAGTTATATTTATATTTTAGAAATAAGTAGTTTATTTCATTGTATTGAAATTAAGTTCTCGGAAAAGCCCTCTCTATGGTACCTATTTTGAAGGGTCTACCCATGAAGGCTAAATTAACAACAACTTACATATAATTAAGTATATTATACACATATGTAGAGCAGGTATGTATATTTTCTTCTTTCTGTCTTAATATCTAAACCTTTCATAAGCTGCCAACGGCGTTAGGTAAAAATGTAATTTTCTTGAGTTTACAGTTCACCTCATGACCTTCATATTAAAATGTGTCGCAAAACTGAAATAATAGACAGTAGCATGTAAACCGATGGTCGCAGTTTATCTATAACCACATAAAAAGGGTCTTTAGCCCTTTTGATACTACATTACTAATATTTATTTCCTGAAATTTTTTCTAGAAAGATTTTTTTGCTCTATACAAAGTCCAGCACTCTAAGAAACTTTTTTAGCATTGTTGTCTGGTATATTTTATAATAAGTTCAACATGATGTCTGAGAAAATATACCTAACCACTGATTATCACCAAATATTAGAAGAGATATATGTATATAGAAACCTATATCTATCACTTTAGGTGATGCAAACAACTCTTTGGTGAACAAAACTATAAAAAGAAGCTATTTAACTCAAACATGGTATATGTGATATAAACTGAACCAAAGGGGTTAGATTTAATATGTGGGGTATATGAGGTTGCTGTTGTACCAGAGGAGCGGAAATCAGTATATTAGGGTTATAAGGTTTAAACAAAGTCTACACCAATTTCATTCATATGCAGCGATATACATTATTTTTAAGAAAAACTGTCCATTTAATTTCATTAAATTATCAAATTGACGAAAACAATTATACCATAAGTAGCACATGTGAGCTGGGAAAATCAAAGACCAGAAAATTCCTCCAAACCGTATATTAAAAAATATTGAATTAAACATCCATTATTAAATGATATCGTGATTAAATTACAATCAAATTTGGTATCTTCTTGACTTATATTAAAGGCCATAAACTTAGCCTCAGTTTTATTGCTTGAAGTGAGATATATATAAGTATGAATGTGATATTAACTCCACCAAAGTGGCTTAATTTTATATTATAAGCTGAGGTGGCAAACGTCAACCAGAGAATCGGAATTCATTATATGAAGGTGTGAGGTTTAGACTTAGTATATACTAATTTAATTCTAATTCAGCGTCAAACCACATAATTTTTAAGAAATCTTTTCCACTTAATTTCGTTAAAATATCACGTTGATTAACCGGAACGGTGTAAAGTCAGGTGGAAAGACGGAAATCATATATATTTTGGAGATAGAGAAATATATTAATTTTGACACTGCTCAGCTATACTCGAGAACATATTTTGAAGCAATTTTATATATAAACAAGTAAGGAAGGGCTAAGTTCGGATGTAACCGAACATTTTATACTCTCGCAAAGTCAAATGGTATACTCGTTTGAGATTTCTTTGTGGATTGACTGATATTTTCGGTAGAAGGTCAACTATAGGCACTGGGGTCCACATATTTAGTACTTAGGGGTTTGATTTAGACAATTTTTGGCCGCAAGGTGGCATACTTTAATTGCATTATTCACGCAAAGTTTTACCCCGATATAATCATTGTTACCTGATTTGCATAGTGGAAAGTGAAAGAATCAGATGGAATTGAAAATGGTGTTACATGGGAAGTAAGCGTGGTTGTAGTCCGATTTCCCCATTTTCGCACTATGACATAAAAACATAAAAAGAACGTTATGCACTGAATTTGGTTGAAATTGGTTCAGCAGATCTCAAGATATGGGTTTTCTCCTAAAAGTGGGCTGTGCCACGCCCACTGACTAATTTTGAACGCGCTTCCTATAAAGCCAATTTATACCATCTCAGAGATAAAATTTAATGTCTCTGGCGCTTTTAGTAGTTTTTAACAGTACCGTTATATGGGGAGTGGGCGGAGTTGCCACCCGATTTCAACTATTTTCACACCGTCAATAGAAGTGCTAAAAACATTTGCTTCTAGTGAATTTTGTTATTATAGCATTAGCGGTTTAGGAGATATGCACATTAAACCTATTAGCAGCAGGACCACGCCCACTTTTACAACAAAAAGTTTTAACTGCAGATGCCCCTCCCTAATGTGATCCTGTGTACCAAATAACAGTCTTGTATCTTATTGCGGAGCTTAGTTATGGCAAGTTATTTGTTTTTGAATAATGGCGTTTTGTGGGCGTGGCAGTGGTCCGATTACGTCCATCTGCAATACCAACCGTCTCACGATACCAAGAAACATGTCTACCAAGTTTTGCACGGACGGACAGACGGACGGACGGACAGACAGTCACCCGGATTTCAACTCGTCTCTTCATCCTGATCATTTATATATATATAACCCTATATCTAACTCGATTAGTTTTAGGTGATACAAACAACCGTTAGGTGAACAAAACTATTATAATCTGTAGCAACAGGTTGCGAGAGTATAAAAAAAATATTAATTCTTACTGACCGACATATTCGGCATAAAACTGGTTAGAATAACGAAAAGCATTATAAGTAGTATATGGAATTTGAGGGCAGTATTAACCCGATTTTATAAATTTGTTCCAATGCCACATACTACTAACATGCCACAGACTAATAAAATGCTCCCACTGTTTCACTAAGGTACCTCACATACCATCACCAATCAAATGGAGTAAAGTCAGACGAATGTTCGAAAATCCTGATATTAGCTACATGGGGGCTAAGGACAATTTTCACCCGATTTGATCTTGTTATGAGTAAAACACGCTCTCTCATTTTCATTGAGATAACTCACATATGCGGTGTAAAGTCACGCGGAAGTTCAAAAGTATTTATATTAGATATATGAGGGCTACAAGAACTATTGATCCGATTCGACCCAACAAAGACATACTATTATCGATAATTTCATTTATTTGTTCTATTATATGAATTTCAATTATATATCTTACACAATGGCCGATATTTACGGTAAAATGTCAACTATAGGTACTGGGGTCCACATATTCAGTACCTAGGGGCTTGAACAGTTTTGGTTCGGCTTAGAGAATTTTTGGTCACAAGGTGGCATACTTTAAACGTATTATTCACGCAAAGTTTTACGCCGATATAATCATTGTTGCTTGATTTGCATAGTGAAAAGTGAAAGAATCAAGTGGAATTTAAAATGGTGTCATATGGAAAATAGGCGTGGTTGTAATCCGATTTCACCCATTTTCGCCCCATAACATAGAAATATAAAAAGAATGTTATGTATCAAATTTGGTTGAAATCGGTTAAAAAGATCCCAAGATATGGGTTTTCACCTAAAAGTGAACGGCGTCACGCCCACTGTCTAATTTTGAACGCGGTTCCTATTAAGTTATCTCATACCATCCCTGAGATGAAATTTAATGTCTCTGGCGTGTTTAGTGCTTGATTTATCGCACTTTTAGTAGTTTTTAACAGTACCGTTACATGGGGAGTGGGCGGGGTTGTCACCTTATTTCACCCATTTTCACACCGTAGGTAGAGGTGCTAAAAAAATTTGCTTCCAGTGAATTTTGTTATAAAAGCTTTAGCAGTTTAGGAGATATGCACATTAAACCTATTAGGGGCGGGACCACGCCCACTTAAAAATTTTAGCTGCAGATGCCCCTCCATAATGTGATCTCGTGTACCAAATAACAGTCTTGTATCTTATTGCGGAGCTTAGTTATGACAATTTATTTGTTTTTGATTAAAGGCGTTTTGTGGGCGTGTCAGTAGTCCGATTACGCCCATCTGCAATACCAACCGTCTTACTGTACCAAGAAACATGTGTACCAAGTTTCATAAAGATATCTCAATTTTTACTCAAGTTACAGCTTGCACGGACGGACAGACGGACGGACGGACAGACAGTCACCCGGATTTCAACTCGTCACCCGGAACAAAACTATTATACTCTGTAGCAACATGTTGCGAGAGTATAATGAAAGAATATTAGTCGATAAACAAGTAACGACACTAATAAACTTGCCTAAGATTCAAAAAGAAACAAGTGAAGAATTTATTAGACTATTATCCACTGTTTCTAATTGTTATCGACACAAAATATTCCCACAGACAGCTGGAACCAAATACTGGTAAATATATGCACCGCCGGTTAACCAGAAAAATCGTTAATTTTGTGGGAGCAATCGCACTTATCTCGAGACAAATGCTCAACGTGGCAACAAATAAAAGATTTTCTAACTACTCAGTAACAATTAACAATTTAAATAGAAGCTTCTTCAGAAATCAAGGGTTCACATTCGAACAGTACAAACAAACGTCTTGCGAACTATGTACAGGGGGGCATAAGCTCAAATCTGGCGAGAGATTCAAAAAATCTAATATTAACAAAACAAAAAGACTTTGTACAAACTGCTTGTCACATGCGCATACACTTAAAGAGTGCGAAAGCAAATTTAATTGCGTTTATTGTCATAAACGACAATGCTTCATTACAGCACATTTCCCAGCTCACTCCCAAACAGCGCAAATATGAAAAGAGCCACGGGTTTAGTTGCAACAGCAAATCCCGAAGAAGTACCATGCTGTTCAAAGGCAATAAAAACCCAAACGCTACACAGTGAAAGTCAAAGTAGAGTACTACTACCCACAGCAGTCCTCTCCATCGAACACCGAGAAGAACTGTTTAAACTGCGGGCCTTAATAGACCAAGGATCACAACGATCTTTCATAGCGCCGAGGGCACAAAATAGACTACAACTGCCAACAAAACAAGCCAACGTTGAAATTTCAGGAATGGGTGGAAGAGTTGTTTAAAACTCTAATAAAATCTGCCCCATTACCCTTATTTCCCCCTAAGTGGATAAGCACATTCATTCATGCTCGGGGAATTCACTAAATGATATCCAATCTATGGGACCCACGCTCCAACCAGATTTAATGCTACTCATTTTAAATTGGCGTATACTCATATACGTATTTAACGGAGACGTCGAAAAAATGTTTAGATAAATAGTCGTACATAAAAGGGATCAAGACTTTCAGCGACTTATTTTCCGAAAATCTCCCAATAGTCCACTTGGCGTCTATAAATTGAAAACAGTTACCTTTGGCGTCAACTGTGTTCCATATTTAGCCATTTGAACAATGCACGAATTGGCAGAAAACACCAAGTCAGAATTTCTTCTGGCAACCCAGGTGTTAAAAACCCAAACGTATGTAGACGATATATTGTCTTGTTGTGGAGCGCTGTTACTAGCCAAAGTAGTGTCCATCATACAAACGCATTTAAACATGGCACATTATAAATTATATCTATGGTCCGTTTCCGAAATTGTATTAGCATGGTTAGAAAAGCCACCACATGCATGGAAGACTTATATTATATTTCCAATCGAACGGCTCAAATCCCTGACCTAGTAGGGCCACTTGGTGACATTTAGCCAGTGCTGATAATCCTGCTGATCTAAGTACAAGAGGGTGCAAACCCCTGCATCTTGCCGCCACCACCCTCTGGTGGAATGGCCCCCGCTGGTTAACAGAATCTCCCGATTCTTGGCCACAAGCGCCCATGCGAAATATAATTGCCTCAGAACTTCGATAAATCGACTCTTTCCATGCAACATCGGGTGATACTGACATTCTTGAGCGATTCTCATCGTTCCCCGGGCCCTCAGAGTAGTTACCTATATGATCAAATTTATAGAGCAGCTCAAAACTAAAGTGAGCGGAACACCTCCAATATACCCCCAATTTGATACATTACCGCACCTACACTTACAAAAAGCAAAAGGCGCTCATATCGCATCACTCAAGCGCGCTACTTCAGCCGAGAAATATCATTGCTAAAAGATTCGAAGCCGATTGATAAAAAGAGCTCACTCTTAGTACTAAATCCATTTCTGGTCACATAGCCAAGAGTTTTATATTCCCCGTCTTAAGCCTCAAATAAAGAAGTACATTTACATGTGCAAAGTTTGCACAACGTATAAGCAAAAAATGCTTCGCTCTGTCCTTCACAACAACAGGTGTCGATTTTGCTGGGCCTTTCCAGATAAAGGCTTCAATGTTAAGGTCTCCTACTTTAATGAAAGGCTATGTGGCAGTTTTCGTTTGTTTTACGACAAAAGCTGTTCACCTTGAGCTATGTACAAATATGACGACATAGGATTTTCTCGCGGCATTCGCTCGCTCCGTCGGACGGCGTGGTTTTCCCTCAAAAATAATGAGTAGCAACGGTGTAAGGTTTATTGGAGCCCAAAGAGCCACTGAAAAACACTTTGTGGACTTTATCAAACAAGTCTCACCTGAGATTGTACAGAAGTATGCAGCCAAAGGCAATAATTGGCAGTTTATCCCCCCAAGCACTCTTCATATGGGTGGCTTATGGGAATCAGCTGTAAAAAGCTTCAAATCCCACTCCAAAAAAGTAGCTGGAAACTACAAGTTTAATTATAAAAAACTCACGACCTTATTAATTAGAATTGAAGCCGTACTCAATTCACAGATAATCACAATCCTATCACAAGATCCCTCCGATTTCAACGCCCTAACTCCTGGACATTTTCTCAAAGGAGCACCCATTCTGGCCATACCTGAGCCAGACGTGGAGTCGCTATCCTTATTAAAACGATGGGAAAGAATCAAAATTCTCCATCAAAATTTTAGCCGCCGCTGGCAAGAAGAAAAGGCACCACTCCAGAAAAGGTGCCGAAGCTTGGAGATTACGTGCGGGTACACGATGATTGTCTCCCCCGTACCGAATAGCGGCTTGGCCGCATAGAAAACCTTCACCATGGTTCCGAAGGTCACATCCGAGTAGTCGATCTTTGTGCGCAAACCGGAACACTAACTAGACCGTTCATAAAGCTATGGTTTTTACCCATAGCCGATAATACCGAACAAGTGTAAATAATAAAACGATAAGAACCAAAAACCGCTAAAATTAATAAATCAAAAAAAAATTAAGTCCGGTACAAGGCCGATCGAACTAACGACCCATTTATGCCACATAACGTGGCCCAAATTTCTAATTCAGTTATGTGACAAACTTATAATCTAAATAAATTTTTTCCAATATAGAGCATTATGTACGGAAATGCACCAACGCCAGCAATATACGTTCGGCCGTTAATGTGCCGCGCCCTGGGGCAAATCCAGTACCCCGAACTACGGCTATCACATCCCCTCCTATCGCTCCTCGTAATGGCACGCGCCCAGTAACCACGTCAACATCGCTGTCCGCGGAGCAGCACTGCCTCCGATGCCCGCTATGTCGTCGCCCAGACCGGTTACAACATTGCGGCATATTTAAAGGTGTGTCACCTACTCAACGGTAGTAAATCGCCCAGGCACATGGACACTGCCTGAATTGTCTGGCGCACAATCATGCAACAATCGTATGTGAGTCTGGGGGCCTATGTCAAATGTGCGGTAAACCACATCATACCCTACTTCACCATACCGAAAGTCGCGACAGTGGTCGACTGACTGTCTCCCATCGCCGCGGCGTAGTCAGGCGACCCCAAATCATCATCAGCATCAGCACGACCTCGCCGATCGGCAAACCCTCCGGAACTGCGTTCCTGGCGCCCATTCAACGAAATAGCTACGCGCCGTAGCCAGCTTTGGTCGCCACCCCGCCGTGCCACTGGACTGTGCAGCATCATATACACGCTGCAACAACTTCACCGTCTGCTAGGCTTATATTCGCCAAGGGGGCCGGGATGGCTAAATGAGCCTACGTTGTCCCGAAAACTATACACACCAACACACCTACCACAATCTACATCCGACTCGCAACATTCACCACATCCCGTCACGCAACATACACCTCACACAACGACACTACCACCCAAGATAACCCAACACACCGGTCGATCATCCCACCAACCATCAACAAACCACAGACACTCGAAGAGGCTGATCTCTTCGGCGTATCCAATTCGAAGCGAACACCTCGTGAATGTCTTTTTGATTCCCGTAGAACTTCACATCAGCAGAACTGATCCGGACAATTCCATTTTTTCTATTATACGCATATGTATTTGCGCTGCGTCGCATATGAAATACGGAGCGATTAAAAAAAAGAAAAAAAATTTTATTTGTAAATAAATCATATTAAAAGCAAAAGGTGGTGAGTGTTCAAAATTTTTAAAAGGTTTGCAAAGAAATATACATGGTCCTTCGAGCCTAAAAGAAAGGCAGTATAGAGATATAAAACAAATAAAAAAATCTAAAAAATATATATATGTATATAAAATAAACACAACGCAAAGTGCAGTGGAACAGTGAAAACAAAAAAAAAAAACAAAGCTACCTAAAGTGACAGTGCAGTGCAGTGTTACAATACAAAAAAAAAAAAAAAAGTCCAAAGGGCTGTGAAGTGTAGTTATATATTATATATACCTACATACATTGTGTTTTCCTTGAACAAAAGAAAAAAACAAAAAAACACCCCATGTGTACATATTTACAACAAAAATATAATAAAGACTTAAAATTGGTGTGAGGAAAAAACGAAAACGGGAGATAAAAACTTAAACTACATATTAATTTACATACAAATAGCAACAATAAACACAAAACGGGAGCGAAAACAATCCCAAAGTCATGGCGGGCGCGATCCTTAAACCAAATTTAATCTTATATACAAATAACACATACGGGCGCGAATTGACAAAAAGAAATACACGAAAGCAACAACTAGCACACAAAATCAAAAACAACAGGGGACAAAGGAATTGGAAAGAAACACAGAAGCACATAGACGTATGAACATACACGTAACTACAATATATAAACGCAATTTCATGTATTTCTCAAAAGCCCTTGGAGGATCTCAAAGTGTGTCATTTCGATTCCATTTCTAATATTTGTGCACTTACATATGTCGATTTATTGCGAATTACAGTTTATATCTAGTACAAAAACACAGTAATAAAAACAAAAAAAAAACCTTTCAATATTTTGGTAAAGGTCGGCAATTTGGTCTAACTTACCGGTTTATATTGCGGGTTCAAATTACGAAAAACCGTTTATTGTAATATATATGTACATTCATGCACATACATATATACGAAAGAATATAAATGTATATAATATATAATAATTGACTACCTGTACATGCTTACCTTCGTGTATTCAAACACAATATACAAAAAAAATTAAATATATAAATACTTACAATATTTTCCGGCAATACCCCTTACGCTTGATTAAGCAGTAAGCAGGATTGCGTTATATATGTGAGCAAAGGTAAAATCAAAGTTAAAGCATAAAAAGCAAAATAAATATACATACCTATATCCATGAAACGAAATTAAACGAAAAAAAATAAAGAGATTATATAAAAATTACATATTCCGACACATATATACAGCATGCATAATTATATATACATACATATATATTTTTCCATATTAAATATTTTATATCGTATAACACGTATTTTAGTTTACATACATATGTATATATGCTATACATCATTCATACATACAATTTCAAACGTACATAAAGTGCTTACGGAGAATTGCGCCAATATCTGATATTGCCAATTACTCTCTCGCGCCCTGTTACGATTATACATAACTTTGTTTTGTACGCGCAATCGTGGAAAAAACGTGTAAGATTTCAATCGTTCTAACGTTTTTTCGACACCCATGTGTCCTGCTTTTATATGAGAATCTTGAACCACTCTAGAGCGTAGTGCTCGCGGTACAACCCATAGAAGTGGGTCGTCAACCTTTCGCAAAAGTCTTCCGTTCTGCAATATATACTCCTTATCTTCAACTTTACTATTTGTTTTACATATGCGCTCATCTTGTAATTGCATACTAAAAAGCCAGTCATCCTCAGCGATAACTGCTTTATCAGTACGCAAATCTGCTGCTGTCTTGACTGTAATCTTACCGTAGGTATAATATCGGAAACGTTCTAGAGATTCTAAAACATTGTTCGTCAACGCTAGTGGCTCTACTATAATACGCTACCGGTTTAAAATCATCTTTTTCGCGCTGTAATAATACACCAGCCAAACCTACTGCACTTGCATCTGTGTGTACTTCATGTTCTGTGTCGATACGATATACTGCTAGTACTGGTCGTGACACTAATTTGGATTTTAATTGTTCAAATGCGGCTTTTTGTGTTTTTGTCCACTCAAATGTTTCGTCTTTGTGCAGTGGTTCTGAAATTATAGCGTATCCAGAGACAAATTTTCTAAAATAACCACTTAAACCTAAAAATCGTCGTATATCAGCCACATTAGCTGGTGTAGGAAATTTCGATACGGCCTGCGTTTTGATTTTACCAGGTAAAAAACCATCTGGCGTCAACTCATGACCCAGAAATTTAATCGTGCTTTTCATAAATTCACATTTTCTGATATTTAGGGTTAAGCCCGCTTTTCGTAAAACTGTTAAAACTCTGTTTAACTTTTCTAACATTTCCTCGAACGTTTGGCTACCTATTAAGATATCATCCATGTAAATTATAAGGTCATCTTCGTGTACTTGTTCTTTAATTTTTAGCATTAAGAGTTGAAAAACAATAGGCGCGTTTTTTAACCCAAAAGGCATGCGCTTGAATTCATACAAGCCGGAGTTATGAAAGCTGTATATTTTCGACTACCAAGTGCGATTGGGATCTGATAATATCCACTATTCAAATCTAATATCGTGAAAAATTTATATTGTTTAGCTTGGTGCAATTGCTCATCTATATTTGGAACAGGAAAATTCTCTTTTTCAATTATGGAACTCAACCGACGGTAATCTACGCAAAGTCTATCACTTCCATTTTTCTTTTTAACTAATACTATAGGGCTTGCGAATTCGGATGAGGATTTTGTTATAATATCGTTATCTTCGAGGTCTTTGATCATTTGCGTTACTATCATTCGCTTTGGAGCTGGCACCCGATAAGGCGCTTGCGCAATAACCTTTTTCGATTGTACGACAATTTCAAATTCAATTAAGTGTGACTTACGGATACCCTTCAATCCGTCTGAGAATACATCATTGTAGTTTTTTAGTAAATTTTGAAGTTTTAGTTGCTGATCTTCTTCAATCACATTTTCCGTTAACTTGGTCATTAACTCATCATAAAGAAAAACAGCACCATAATGACAATCAGCTATGAACTTCGATTCACCATTTTCCACCGTGAGCAATAAACCTTTACGCGCTATCACGTCCTGACCCAGTAAGAAATCCGTATTTAACATGTTATCAGCAAAAATATATACCAACGTATTAACCTTACTTATCCAATCACTATATCGAGCACACACCTCTCTTTCATCGTATATCTTCCACCGCTTATACCGTTTAAATGTATACAACACTCTTCATACTTCAGTTTATATATATTAGCTGTTGACTTTCGAACTAAACTGCACTGACTACCGGTATCGATTAATGCTTCAAACATTATGCCATTTACGTTAATCCTCTTAATAAAACATTTTTCATTTTACTTCATCTCAGCTTTTCGAATGTTATGCGTAGACTGCTTAAGACCACAATTGACCGGTTCCCCTCGTTTGTGTACTTTACCACAATCAGGGCATCTCGAACGCTTCTGCTCTTTTGTACATTTATTTGATATGTGGCCTAACTCACCACAATTATAACTTATAATTTGCTTGTTTTCATCAATCGTTACTCTCTGAGGCGGTGCGTTCGCTACTTTAGCTTGACTTTCAAAATTACCTTTAGGAGTGGTATTTTTGATACGATTTGTTAGCCATTCTTCAACTATTTCGCGCATTTGTTTAGCATTTTCAATTGCCGCTTTAGCAATTTTCAAATCACGATGATTAAGCCCCTGCCGTGTATATTGAATAATAGCAGGCTCACTCAGTTGAAAACGTTTTCCTAATGCATAAACTCTAAAACAGTAGTCAGATATACGTTCACCTGTTTTGCGTACCGACTCATTCATAATTCGATGCACTTGCGCTTCATCGTAATTTACACAAAATTCTTTTTTCAATTCCGCAACGAAATCATTCCATGTCGTGTGTACAATTGGTAATGCATCTAACCATATGCGAGCTACTCCTTTTAACCGACCATAAACTGCTAATAAAACACATTTTTCGTCTAACTGGTAAGCGCTCATAACGCTACTGACTCGATCAATAAACTGTTGTACTGTTAACGACTGTGTATTTGTTGGATCAAACTCCGGAATCATGTCTGATATTTCTTTAACCGACTAAAAACCCCTAACATACGTATTTGTAGGGCTTGACGGCGTTACGACTTGTCTAACATTTTCGTTTTGGTATTGATTATTTAGGCTCGGTTGTATTACAATTGGGTCACTTATCTGCTGCCTGTTTTGCTGTAACATGCCTACAATAGTTTCCATCATACCACGCAAGTCATTGATCTGCTCCTGCAACCCAGAATTCATAACTATTGGCGCTTCTATTTCATCATTCCCATATAGTTCCATTAAACGTAGTTCCAATTCCGCTCTGGTACCAGACGTAAATAACCCTTTTTTCCGCAAGATAACTATTAATTGATCAGTTTTTAATTCACTTATTTTCGGCATTGTTGATTATTAAATTTGTATCGTAGATTTATATCAGTTTCATTTTTAATGTCTATTGTAACTTCTCGTTTACCATATGTTCACCCGTTCTTATGTTTTGACTACAAATCACAACTCGTTGATTTTCGTTTCGTTTCCTTTCGTTTTTGTTATTTCATTGGTACTTGCAGAGAACGTATATCATAGAGAAGGTTCATGGTGTGCCGATTGTCAAAATGTTCCTCTTGACGGAGGGTTACTCGCCAACATTAGTGCATTTCACCACAATCAAATTATTAGCTGATTTCACCAGAATTTTACTCCTGCGGAGCGCAAAATAGCAGAATTGAGCATTTTGAATGTTAAATGAGAAAAATAAGCTAAATTCAATGTTAAGAAGTGTACGATTACAGATTCGTATATTTACAATGCGCAAACGAATTTACATATAATTTTAAGATATTCTGCATATACAGGGCGGCTCACGAATCGTGCTACAAAAATAAACCGTAATAAGTTTCTTTTTAATCAATGCATTACATTAAGTTTTTTTGTATTGTATAGAAAATCTTATTTTATTTTATACAATTAATTATTCCTCCATGCTCAGCCACGTATATGCGACACCTAATTAGAAAATTAATGCGGGCTGGAGGGTTCGTCGGGATTGCCTCAAATATCTATCAATGGACTGCTTCAGTTCAGTCAGATGTCTGGGTTTGAATTTGTACTCCTCTTGCTTGACATAACCCAATAAGAAAAGACCAAGCGAAACAAATATGAAAATACCCATTATAATTGTTAATTTGTCTATATGCAACGTATGTATGTAAATATGTACACTCATTGTTTCATGGGATACCAGAACCATACACACTCTTACAAACATACATCTCATATGGCAAGTGCAAAATCAACCCTTATTCATATACAACATGGCATGCGTAAATGGAAACAAAGTCAACAAGTCATGTGCATATATACGGGCAGATGTGTGTACAAAAAATTCGCATATTTACATACGCACATTCTTTGACAAATACAGTCAAACCCGGTTAAGTGCCAAAACCAAAGTTGCAGATTTTTTATGCTTTGTAGTACATAAGCTATTGTGGTACTTAAGAGACTGGTACCAAAGAAATAATTTCTATGTATTTAAAAAAAATTACCGTTTTCCTTAAAAAATTAAGAAAAAATAAACGTGAGATGCAACAAGACACAGGCAGATAAGAGGGATTGGAGGAGTGATACTTAACCGGGGCTTACTGTATACATAAATCAGAGGAATATTGAATATTTTCTTTAAAAAGTTTCTTGAATTGTAAATCGACAAATATACTATGTTGTCACTTTTATTCTAAAATATTTTAATACTCATATTTGAGGGGTTGTCACTTTTCCCTTCTAGAGGGAATATCAGAAATTTGTTCGATTTATGATTTTTAGCTTTTGCCATCGTCGTGAAAAGACGCTTGTAGACAAAAGCATGCTCGGGGAGATGTGAGGGTATCTGTTTTTTTGAATGAAGCGAGGTTGCTTGTTAAAACTACGCCTGCGTTCATGAATGAAAATGTTGTTGTTGTGCAATTTACTATAAATTTGGGCTTCGCCTATTTGGCTGACATATTGACTTGTGACGATTGTTGTTTTTGTAAAACAATGTTTGTAGTTTTTGCGGGTGACATATTTACATGTGTACGCATATACGTATGTATGTATGTTTGTTTCTGTATGCATTATTTGTTCGGCAATTTTATGTCTACATACATATATGCGTGTACATATAAATCAATGCGCGCACATATATTGTGTTGATATATGATAAAATTATGATTTCAATTTCTGAATCCGCACATTCAAATGCGCTTGTGTAGATATACATATGATTATATATAAGATTAATATGATAACAGATATGTACATATACATATATTGTAATAAATTTAATCTCTATTAGGAAAGTATATTATGTTAAAACTAAATAAAGTCATTAAATTCCCAAATTGATTATATATAATATTTTTAAAATTACTTAGATTTAATTAATTAATTAGAGTCTTATCAGTTTTGCAAGCATTCATAAAAATTCGCAAAATGATATTCATATGAATAAATATGATTGCATATAAACGTATAAGAATATAAGCCAAAAGAGTAACATGTGTGTCTGTAATATCAAAGCAAGTCTCTGAGCATAATTTTCATTGAATGCTCAGCTCTGTTCACTCACTTCTGTTAAAATTTCTCCTTCCGAGCCAGATGAGGTGAAATTCACTAATAAAATCTTGTTAGGTTTTGACAATTCACACGCTGGTCCGTAATTGAACCTTCTCTATGATATACGTTCTCTGGTACTTGTTTATTTTAAAATCGTTTCTCGTTATATAACCAGAGAACGTATATCATAGAGAAGGTTCATGGTGTGCCGATTGTCAAAATGTTCCTCTTGACGGAGGGTTACTCGCCAACATTAGTGCATTT
The DNA here is from genome assembly GCF_042242935.1 of Bactrocera oleae. Lineage (NCBI taxonomy): Eukaryota > Metazoa > Arthropoda > Insecta > Diptera > Tephritidae > Bactrocera > Bactrocera oleae. The sequence continues at coordinate 46,340,147 of NC_091537.1, read as the reverse complement.
CACCACAAACAAATTATTAGCTGATTTCACCAGAATTTTACCCCTGCGGAGCGCAAAATAGCAGAATTGAGCATTTTGAATGTTAAATGAGAAAAATAAGCTAAATTCAATGTTAAGAAGTGTACGATTACAGATTCGTATATTTACAATGCGCAAACGAATTTACATATAATTTTAAGATATTCTGCATATACAGGGCGGCTCACGAATCGTGCTACAAAAATAAACCGTAATAAGTTTCTTTTTAATCAATGCATTACATTAAGTTTTTTTGTATTGTATAGAAAATCTTATTTTATTTTATACAATTAATTATTCCTCCATGCTCAGCCACGTATATGCGACACCTAATTAGAAAATTAATGCGGGTTGGAGGGTTCGTCGGGATTGCCTCAAATATCTATCAATGGACTGCTTCAATTCAGTCAGATGTCTGGGTTTGAATTTGTACTCCTCTTGCTTGACATAACCCAATAAGAAAAGACCAAGCGAAACAAATATGAAAATACCCATTATAATTGTTAATTTGTCTATATGCAACGTATGTATGTAAATATGTACACTCATTGTTTCATGGGATACTAGAACCATACACACTCTTACAAACATACATCTCATATGGCAAGTGCAAAATCAACCCTTATTCATATACAACATGGCATGCGTAAATGGAAACAAAGTCAACAAGTCATGTGCATATATACGGGCAGATGTGTGTACAAAAAATTCGCATATTTACATACGCACATTCTTTGACAAATACAGTCAAACCCGGTTAAGTGCCAAAACCAAAGTTGCAGATTTTTTATGCTTTGTAGTACATAAGCTATTGTGGTACTTAAGAGACTGGTACCAAAGAAATAATTTCTATGTATTTAAAAAAAATTACCGTTTTCCTTAAAAAATTAAGAAAAAATAAACGTGAGATGCAACAAGACACAGGCAGATAAGAGGGATTGGAGGAGTGATACTTAACCGGGGCTTACTGTATACATAAATCAGAGGAATATTGAATATTTTCTTTAAAAAGTTTCTTGAATTGTAAATCGACAAATATACTATGTTGTCACTTTTATTCTAAAATATTTTAATACTCATATTTGAGGGGTTGTCACTTTTCCCTTCTAGAGGGAATATCAGAAATTTGTTCGATTTATGATTTTTAGCTTTTGCCATCGTCGTGAAAAGACGCTTGTAGACAAAAGCATGCTCGGGGAGATGTGAGGGTATCTGTTTTTTTGAATGAAGCGAGGTTGCTTGTTAAAACTACGCCTGCGTTCATGAATGAAAATGTTGTTGTTGTGCAATTTACTATAAATTTGGGCTTCGCCTATTTGGCTGACATATTGACTTGTGACGATTGTTGTTTTTGTAAAACAATGTTTGTAGTTTTTGCGGGTGACATATTTACATGTGTACGCATATACGTATGTATGTATGTTTGTTTCTGTATGCATTATTTGTTCGGCAATTTTATGTCTACATACATATATGCGTGTACATATAAATCAATGCGCGCACATATATTGTGTTGATATATGATAAAATTATGATTTCAATTTCTGAATCCGCACATTCAAATGCGCTTGTGTAGATATACATATGATTATATATAAGATTAATATGATAACAGATATGTACATATACATATATTGTAATAAATTTAATCTCTATTAGGAAAGTATATTATGTTAAAACTAAATAAAATCATTAAATTCCCAAATTGATTATATATAATATTTTTAAAATTACTTAGATTTAATTAATTAATTAGAGTCTTATCAGTTTTGCAAGCATTCATAAAAATTCGCAAAATGATATTCATATGAATAAATATGATTGCATATAAACGTATAAGAATATAAGCCAAAAGAGTAACATGTGTGTCTGTAATATCAAAGCAAGTCTCTGAGCATAATTTTCATTGAATGCTCAGCTCTGTTCACTCACTTCTGTTAAAATTTCTCCTTCCGAGCCAGATGAGGTGAAATTCACTAATAAAATCTTGTTAGGTTTTGACAATTCACACGCTGGTCCGCAATTGAACCTTCTCTATGATATCTGATATAACGTTGCTCGTTCGCTGTTATCGTTTAACATTGCTTCCTCTCTTCGTTGATCGTTTAGTGGTTCGTTGTCGCTATAGATCGTAGATACATATTTACATAAATGTGATAGCTTTCGGTTTCACCTCGATGCTTCGTTTTAGTTAACGTTGATTGGTTTTGCCTGATTACATGACTGATTCTTTCGCACTCATTGTCAAATTAGCCTTTTAAATATAACTGCTGAGTCGCCGCATGCTTGCACGTAATGGGAATGTCGGAGCGCTAGGGCTCCTACACTTTTATGGCTATACTTTTCCTATTTGAACAACTTTACATGCGTTGATGCGTTCACGTATACTTTTAGCACTCAGATTCATCCCACTTCTGAACTGAAAGTTAAAAGGCGAATGTTTTTAACTTTATTGATTGAGATATATTTTTTTTTTTGTCTTTTGAATTTCGCGGCTATGTACAAAGCGCTACAGAGCTCGTATCTGGCAACACTATACATAATTTGAAAGGTCTTGACATAACCTACAAAAGAACGCTATGCATGATTAGTTTGGGTATTGCGTTCAACAGTTATAGACGTGTAAACATGGAGTTCACTAACGCCGAAATTCGCGCTATTTTAAAGTTTTCCTTCGTTAAAGGCAAATCCGCTAGAGAAACGTTCCGTGAGATTAATGGTGTTTTGGGGGATGGTACTCTATCACTTCGAACCGCGGAGGAATGGTTTCGAGGATTCATAGCCGGTGAAAACGACACCATGGATAAGCCAGCCGGCGGAAGACCTGTGACGACAAATACCGATCAAATCATGGAATACATCGAGTTAAACCGGCATATGGCATTTCGTGCATCGCCCAGGAGATGGGAGTTAGTCACCAAACCATTTTGAACCATCTGCAGAAGGCTGGATACAAAAAAAAAGTTTGATGTTTGGGTGCCGCATAATTTGACGCAAAAAAACCTTCTGGACCGAATCAACGCCTGCGATATGCTGCTGAAACGGAACGAACTCGTCCCATTCTTGAAGCGGATGGTGACTGGCGACGAAAAATGGATCACATACGACAATATCAAGCGAAAACGGGCTACGGGGGCTCGGATGGGAGGTTTTATCGCATCCACCATATAGCCCGGACGTAGCGCCAAGTGATTACCACCTGTTCCTGTCCATGGCGAATGCCCTTGGTGGTGTGAAGTTGAACTCAAAAGAGGCTTGTGAAAAGTGGCTGTCCGAATTCTTCGCAAATAAGGAGGGGGGCTTCTACGAGGAAGGTATTATGAAGTTGCCGTCTAGATGGAAACAGATCATCGAACAAAACGGCGCATATTTTAACTAAATCCGATCACTGTATCACTTTTTATAAAGCATTGAATGAAGAGCAAAAAAGCGGAAGGGAGATACTTTCCAACCTTATATATAAAATAAGTGGTGCTAGTTAAAGCAACGTTTTTATCATGATGTCGATCTTTGATGACTGCTGAATGCTGACTGCTGGATGGTGATTGATTTGCCACAGGGTGGTCATTCGTTTACAATATGTATACAGAAATAGAAAATGGGTAGGAAGATTGGTAGGAATACAGGCTCCCTGGTTAATTAGCGTGCTCTCGTAAGATTTTTATATTCTTGCTGTCTCGTTGCATCGTTGCGTTCAAACCGTTTGCTGCCATCAATGGAACTACTTATAGCCGTTATGATTTGTGTTGACAGCCATTCGAGGTTTAATACCTGATGGATTTCAAATGGATATGTCGAGTTTGTGATAGATCTGGGCATGCACAGAGAAAATGGAAACTGTTTCCTTATTACCTTCTATTTTGCAGCTGCGGCAAATATTCTTATAGATACATGTATATAGTAGTTATAGTAGCTGGAAGAGTGTACACAACTGGAAGTCTCTCTATCGGGAATATATTGGCTTGGGGAAGGTTTGAGGTGTTTGCGTTAACGTTTTGTATCGCTCAAAAATACTCGAGAAATGTTCCCACGTAATTTTCTAAAGGTAACTCAAACACCGATCGATTTCGGCATAAAGTATGATATAGTAACGAAAATCAATATATGTGGTATATGGGAGCTGGGATGATTTGAGGACGATGTGTAATATCTACACACTTGCTGAGTCAAACTATAGTATATTCAATATTATATGTTTAATATATAATGTAATAATGTAAATATTGACATACATACGATATGGAGGCAAGGAGAAGCCGAAATTCTTGTATTAGGTATATGAGAGCTAGGTTTAGTATTGACCCGATTATATCCATTTTTGGCACTATTACCATAAAAAGATGCTTGTAAGCTTTCAGTAAGATACCTCACATACTGACCAATATATTAGAGGTACAAAATCAACCTTATAATCCACATATCGCCCAAGATCTACGGTACAAAGTCCAAATGAAGTTCGAAAATCTTTATATGAGGCATATGGGAGCAAAGAAAAGTATTCACCCAATCTCATCAACTTTAGGCACAAGGGCACACTGTTATCAGGAAACGATTCTTAACTTCAATAACATAGGTATTTCAGAAATTTACCTATAATTTAAGTAAAGAGTTATAGGCTCTGAGGTCAACTTATACGGAATCAGGGGGCTTAAGGTGTTATGGTTCCAATTGGAAACTTTTTGACGTTAGATGTCACGTTCCTAAAATGCTCTTTGTACAAAGTTTTATTCCGATATCTTCTTTAGTACCTTATTTATACAGTGTAAAGTAAAAGCATCCGATGAAATTTAAAATTGTGGTAAAAGGGAGGCGTGGTTATTGTCACCCATTTTCACAATACAAGAAACCTAATTTAAAATAATGTTACGCACTGAATTTGGTTGAATTGGTTTATTAGTTCCTGAGGTAGGGGTCTCCATTAAATGTTGACGGTTTCACGTTCATTGTCTAGGTTTGTATTGCCTCGTATAAAGCTTGTCTTTAGTGGGAAACTAAAGTAATGGTTAGTTAGTGAGTTATCGATGCGAACGGGGTTAACATCCGATTTCGCATATTTTCACACTGTCGTAGAAGGTGTTGAAAACCTTTGTCCTCTGCAAATTTGGTTGATATGATACGCACACATTAAACCTACCATGGGGCGGAACCATGCACACTTTTTAAAGGTTTTCAAACCACAGATATTTCCTCCTAATACGACACGTTGTAAAAAATAACAGTTGTGTATCTTAATTTTTGGCTTAGTTTTGCCACTTTATACGTTTTCAATTAAAGGCATTTTGTGGACAGTGGCCTGCTGTCGTCCATCTACATTACGGAACCAGGGAATATGTGTACATGTAAGTTTCATCTATATATATTTTAGTTACTGCTTGCACTGACAGACAGTCACCCCTCATCTCATCATCCTGATAACTCATATATATGTATCCATTATATATACCTATTTATATATATATTATACATATTATAACTCATATATATATATCTCATTTAGTTTTAGATGTGACAAGCAACCGTTAGGTGAACAAAGCTATTATACTCTGTAGCAACATGTTTCGAGAGTATTATAATATCCGAAACAAAGAAAATATCGACGGTGCAGTTAGCACTTGCAAAATAAAAAACGTCAAATACATTAAATTGTACACCTCATTTGGTCTACGTAATTATTTTGACTTTCGTATGTTACTTTGTGAAAATCGGCGATATCGAACAACAACCACGCCTACTTCCCATATATCATAATTTTAAATAAAATATGGTTCTTTTACTTTACATAATATAAATACCTTTATACAAATAGTGTATTTTAGGTAGGTGTGCTTTTTAAATCCCTTTCAGTACTTATAGCTGATTGAAAAATCGGTAAAACGCTGAGTATATTATTGTAGTTTATAGAGAATAATTTCCTGACAACGGTGGGACCTTGTATCAAAAATTATTAAACTCGTGCATCTCTAGCATCAATGACACCATGGCAAAGAGATATCGGGCAAAATAGAATTTTGCTATCATGGGAGCAAAATTACCGCCACTGGAGGTTTTGCTGAATACATTGTAAACCGTGTAAAAAAAGTGCGGAGTGCGTTTGCTCAGCTAAACGTCATTTGGATTTGTAAATCTACCTCAGTCAGCACTAAACTTCGTATTTTAACCTTTACAGCATGAAAACAGTACCTGATACTGGTGCGAATGCTGTTCTTTAACAAAACCGTTGATACCAAAACTGCAGTCTTTTGTAAACTCGTGTTTACAAAAAATCTTAAGAATCTGAATCTGATCACGTCTATCGCAATTCGGAAAAAATCGGAATGACTTTAACGCTTTAATTTTGTCGGTACGCTCCAACCGGAGTTAAAAGCAATTCTGTGTATGTATATGCATATACACAGATTTCTTAACCAACGTTTTTGGATATCAACAGCTCCTGTCCGAATTAATAAAAGTATTGTTAATAGTTTTTTAGTGTTAAAAAGTAATTAATGAAGGATATAAATAAATAACCTACAATAATCAAATAATACAAATATATACTTATATACTTCAAACGCACGCATATGGCTGTCATCTAAACTGAACCATCAAAATAAAGTTCTTGTATGGCAGCTTTTGCAGTTTGAGAGGGTATTATAGCTTCGGTGCATCATTTAAATTGAAAATAAGAGCTTTTTTACGTTGGAAGACACGAGCTTTCAAGAGAGGATCTGTACGTTGCACTGAAGACCTCGACATACTCCTCAATCGCAATGGCTGTGAACCTCGTACGACCGGAACAGCTGTTTGAAATTCCCCGCAGTACAGATCCCTATTATGACTCTAAAATTTCTATAGGGTTTGCTAACAGGACGTACTTAAGCTGATATACCTATGACCAGAGAAAGAGTGGGTACTTAGAACCCTCCAATCCGAGATCAAAGGTGAAAGTTCTTTTGAGGCTAGGGTAAGGTCAAGAATTTCCTCTCTGCCCGCAGTTACAAAACTGTAAAGTTTGGTATTTTACAAATATATAGCCCCAGACCGGGTGCCACGAATTTGCGTCCCAGCCAATTATTACGTTGGCTTCCATTGCCTGGCCTTTGATAGAGCTCTGCTTAGCAACTCTGGAAGTGATTCCACCTCGTCATCGTGAGGCATGTAGGTCGATATGAACCAGAGTTCTCCGGCGCTGTCCTCTATTCTGGCGGTAGCGATATCCTCGTTGCTAAAATTTGGTACAAGAACAACATTAAGTTCATTTCTGACCAACAGACAAGCTCTGCGTTTTGGGTCGCCAGCCTAGGGCTCTCTGCTACTTAGCCACGGCTTCTGAATAAAGACTGTGTCGGCTCTGTGGCTTTCCAAATGAAGCAAGAGATTTGCGAAAGCCACCCTTCCGTGCCGGGGATCAATTTTCAGGAACTTCATTCTCCAGGGTCTTCTCTAGAAGTGCAAGTTCCGCACTACCATCAATGCCGTTGCCATCCTCTTCGAACAGCTTTTCTAGCCTGAAGACAGGACCGTCGGGTGACGATCCGCCTTCAGCGCTTATCACGCCCGAAGTCATGGGGTCGATTTCTATGTCCGTTTGGACATCGCAGCCCTTCTCCCCGTTGGGAGCCTCTGGGTAATCCGATAAGGCTTCATTTGGAAGAACCCACAGAACCACCTTCTCAAAGCCATAACTCGCTAAGAGGACTGAGGAAATTCTTATTTAGGAATTTCGATATGGTTCCTCAGTCCTCTCCCGCCTGATCACCTTCCAGTCGTGAGTGGGTAAAGAAGAATTTCAGTATATCATGTAGAGATCTCAGCTGGGAGCCAGACATGAGCTAGAGGACGTAATGATGGACCTACTTTAGCCACCGCCTTTAGTCTAACGACCTGTCTATGGTGGTCAGAGCTCGATGGTCCGTAGGAGTTCTACAAGGCCGGGAAGCCCGCAGGACATTTGGCGTTACCCAGAACATATTTTCAAGCTACTTTATAAAAAAATATCTTACACACTGACCGACATATTCGGCATATGGATTGTTTAATGAGTATATGGGAGTTGGGATAATTCGTAGGCTAATTTTACACATTTCCGGCAATAAACTATAACATATTTTATTCAGTTATAGAAAGCTAACATATCGACCGATAAATACGGTAAAAATCAACCGAAATTTTTTAAGTCTTATGTTTGGTTTATGGGAGATAGACCCTATTTCAGCCATTATGGGCATGAAGATGTCTAAGATGAAGAGGTCTAAGGAAGTTCGAAAGTCTTTCTATTAGGTATATTAAGGCTAAACGAAGTACTCACTCGATTTAACCTAACTAATTTTTTTAGAGATGGTTGTATATCTTAAAGCTGCACAAAGTTTTACTTGGATACAAAGATTGGTTTTTGATTTACGTACTGGAAAGTACAAGAATCGGAAAGAATTTAAATGTTATTGTAATTATATGAGGAGTAGACGTGGTTGTGGTCTGATTTTGCACTATTAAATAGGAATGGTAATATAATATATAATTTTCTATCGAATTAGGTTGAAATTGGTCGAAAGGTCCTAAGATAGGTGATTTCCCCTAAATATGGGTGGTGCCACTCCTATCATCCAATTTTCATATCCGCTACTATGAAGTTGTCTAGTACCATGCCAGCTGAAAAATTTCATTTGTTTGACACATTTTGTTATTCACTTTTAGTAGTTTTTAGCTAAACCGTTTCCTGGAGAGTGGGCGTAGGTATCATCCGATTTCACCTATATATTTTCACATATGTGGGCGATACAGCTAGAATGGTTTGGGGATATATACATTAACCCTATTAGGCGCGGGGCCACGGACACTTTTTAAAAATTTCAAACCACACCTCCTCGTTATTACGATTCGTTGCACAAATTACAATTTTGCATCTTAATTTGCGGTTTAGTTATGAAAATTTATAGGTTGTCGATTAATGGCGATTTGTGGCCGTACCAGTGGTCCGATTACCCCCACCCACGAACTCTTCAATGGATTGCCGTTCCGAAGCTGAACTGATTTGGCTATTTTTAGTCCCCAAATATTCGTGGCGGTCCAAAGTAGGTATAAAATATGAAAAAACTAATGGAAAAATCCTAAAATCAACAATATTATTTTCCCATAAAAACTGATGTTCGTCTCGTCGGTACGCTATTTTTGGTATAATTACATATCCAGCGTCTACCAATAAGAATGACGAGATTTTGACAGCTCGTGGCGGCCATGTTTGTTCACGGATTTGTGTTAAATTTATAGGTTGTCGATTAATGGCGTTTTGTGGGCGTGCCAGTGGTCCGATTACGCCAATTTGCAACACCAGCCGTCTTACGGTATCAAAAAACATGTGTACCAAGTTTCTTAAAGATATCTCAATTTTTACTCAAGTTATGGCTTGCACAAACCGACGGACGGACGAACGGACGGACGGACGGATAGACAGTGACCCGGATTTCAACTTGTCTCTTCATCCCAATCATTTTTATTATATATACACATGGCCAATAATGTCCGCGTTCACATGACACTATTTTTTAAGTGAAGTAAAAACACAATGTAAATAGGTAATTCAGTTAAAATTTTCTACACGTATTTCTTCTTTATATTCTTAAGTTCCAAATGCAAAAACAAAAATGTATATTAATATTTTCATTTTTGTGATAATGGGATTTTAGTGTAAGGAGAAGTAAACATTGGCACCATTAAGTCTGCGTTCAACTTTCAAATAAGTTACAAAAGTATTAAAAATGATAAAAAAAAATTAAATTAAATATTTTGTTGGATAACCGCGTTGATATAATTCCTCGCTCAATCGATTTGGCATTGATCTTACCAACTTATCTGTTTCCTCAGTTGTAATCTGGGACCATTCTTCTTTCATAACACTTCGCAAAGCCTATTATTGTATGCTGACGAATTATTTTTTCCAACAGATCCCATAGATGCTCAATAGGATTTAGGTCAGGCGATTGAGGAGGTGTTTTAAGTTGTCCAGGAGCATTGTCCAAGAGCCAACGTCTAACTATTTCCGCAGTATGCTTCGCGTCATTATCTTGTTGGAACCAAAACATCCAAGATAATCCAAGATTCTCTGCACATTGTTTAAATTTGTTTTTTAAAATGTTCAAATAACCCCAATTATCCATTGTGGATTCAATAAATTGAAGGTGACCCACACCACTAGTCGCCATGCAACCCCACACCATAATTCCGCCACCTCCGTGTTTAACTGTACCAACAAAATTTTGCTTTTCAAGGGCAACTTGCGCCACACAATTTGTCGACCTTTTATGCTAACAATGCAAAATTTACATTCATCCGAAAATATTACTTATCTCCAGAAATCCCGCGACTTATTTATATAATCATAAGCAAATTCAATGCTCTTTCGCCTGTTTACAAGTGAAATATATGGTTTCTTTCGAGCGACTCTACCATGATATCCAGCTTTTCGTAAAATTTTTTTAGCAGTTTCGGCACAAATTGTTTTTTTAATGGTTATATTTACGTTTTCAATAATCTTTGTGAACGTAATTCGAGGGTTAACTTTCACCATATTTATTATTTTCCGTTCTTCCCGGGCTGATAATATTTTCGGACGACCAGATCGCGGTTTTGACGTTGAAGTTCCGGTTTTTTTTTAATTGTTTACGACGCGCTGGATAGAAGGATACGTTCTTCGAATCCAAGTAGTTTGCCCAATTTTTCTGAAACCTTCGCCATCTTTCCACAATTTAATGATAATTTTTCTTTCCGACAGACTTATTTCTTTTCATTTGGTTTCCATTTTTTTTAAATATTATTAAAACGCGTCACGAGCTCTTTAAACGACTAATTATATTAAAACACAATAGAATCTACGCAAAAAGAACGAACAAAGTCATGAGAAGTAACGGTATTTCCAATTCAATCTAAGTGAACCCAGACTTAATGGTGTCTATATTTACTTGTTCTTACACTAAAATCCAGTTATCACCAAAATGAAAATAGGAATATATATTTTTGTTTTTGCATTTTGAACTTAAGAATATAAAGAAGAAATACATGCAGAAAATTTGAACTGAATTACCTATTTACATTGTGTTTTTACTTCACTTAAAAAAATGTGTCGGGTGAACGCAGACTTTATTGGCTATGTGTATATAACGCTATATCTAACTCGATTAGTTTTAGGTGATACAAACAACCGTTAGGTAAACAAAACTATTATACTCTGTAGCAACAAGTTGCGAGAGTATAAAAACTGTGAACGTTGTATTGTATATAAAAAACCCCCCGGGCCCTCTCCGGCTTCGCAGGGGTATAAAATATAAAGCATATGCCACTCACTGAAAAAATTATTAAAATCGATTCCGTAGTTTTGATTTATTCATTAATGCCCGTGGCTCGAACGCGTTAAATTTGGCGTAAAACAATTTCACTTTCCCTACACCAAGAAGATTTTCTGCTATCTTTGGAATATATAAATTCATAAACAACATTTTTACTTATTTACTTTTTACATTTTTACCTATTAATTTTATTTTTAAACAAATAATATATTACAGAATGTCCTTATATATAACGTTCACAGCTTTCTTGTTATTAGACAATATAAAGATGTTTTCTCTAGAGGTTACTCTTGAAAGAGCGAAATACAGTTGGACATGTGAAAAACAGTCACCGCTAAAATTTAAGCCTTCAACGTTGAGGGTTTGACTCTCCGATTTATTAATGTTCATTGCAAAAGATATCTTTACTGGAAATTGTAAACGTTTAAATTGTAAGGGTAAATACGATGGTATCAGAGGGATTCGGGAAATCAATACATCTTCTCCGGTACCGTATCCTGTGAGTATTGTGCACTCTATTATGAAAGTTTTCAGTGATTTTAGCAGCAAATGAGTGCCATTGCAATGTTTAGGTGGATTCAGGTTTCTTAATAAAATAACAGGACAACCTACTTTCAACACCATTTTGTGAGGGCGGAGTCCAGACGGTTTCAAAGACCTTAGACATTCTGTAGGAAGGTATCAACCAAGTAGTACATATTTGTCGACGCATCAATCTTTGAAAGAATCAAGTTATCTACCTTATCTACTTTTTCGTTATTTGGTGACAGAATCGCTCTTTCTTTGGACCAATATATTGTCTTATAACCTATGTTATCAATGTCAGGATAGGCATTGTTGACTAACTCTTGGAATGTATCTATCAAAACACAAAGGCTTTGTATGTTATATCACTTTGTGTTAACTCGTCATTGCCAACTTCAAACAAGGTTGGATCTTCTTAGGGAAGCATTTATTTCGTCAGCATGTGTTCGTCGAGTCACAACTGGTAGGGTTTAACGAAAACCACCTGAGAACAGAATTGTACATCCACCCATAGGTGAATTTTTTGTTGCGCAAATCGCGCATTGTCCTATCCAGTGTTTCCACAGACATCTTGTTTGACATGGTAGCTTCGTCCCATCCCAGTCACGCATCAATTTTCCTGTATTGCTCTGTTTAGATATACTACAGACGCTGTTGTTATCATTGGTTGCGATTTTCAGCGGGAGCTTGAGTGTATGTTCGGCCTCCTTCCAAAAGCGTAGCGGCAATGCCGGATGACCAAACAGCTATCGCAATTTTTCCGGTAGATCTCACTTCTTTAAAAGCAGATTGATTGAAAATGTTTTTCCTGTACCTCCTGGGGCATCAAGGAAAAGCAATTTCCCTTCATTGCATTGAATACTTTTTTCTGATCGATGTTTAATCGTGGCTCATCTTGAGCTATATTTTGTAATAGTCTAGTTTGATTGTATGATGTTTCTCTTCTGTATTCGGCACTGTTAGTTAAATCAGAGTTAGTAGTATTAGCTGACATCGGCCCGTAAACCATGACGTCTTGTGATTTTTCATGTATCTATCGAGGTCCACCTGTGAATGATAAAGGTAGTATAACCAACTGCCCAATGCCGTTGCGGTGTTCATTCGTCTGTTAAGCATCCTGAAGATGAAAGTAATTTTAAGCTCTCAACTCAGTGTGATTATTACGGATGTAGGCCAATCTCTCAGATTCAATTTTCGCATATTGATCTACCAAGTATTGGTTTGTTAACATTCCATATCTAAGCAAGCTGTTGAAATTATGACGTCTTGCAATTATGCGGTACTAATAGTAGTTCATACATGACACTGTTATACGCAGAAGTGTACCACCGATTTTGTCAACATGAGAAATATTAATGGCATAACCATTTTCTCCACGACATAGCATCAAAGAATATTATAAACTGTTATAAGATCTGTGTAACTCTGAAATTTGTTACAAATTAGCATCACGACTATGCAACACATATCTCTTTTGTCAAATTGCTTTCCAGTTATCCCCACTGCTACTTAAGTCAGGAGTATCTGCTGGAACACTCTCAATCGCAGTGTATCTGGATCTGCAATAAAATATATTTGCTGAAATTTGTAATCATCGGGTCGAAGTGGTAGCAAGCTCCCAGCTGGATGGTACACTTGCCCTTAAATTTCAAATGTGGTCATGAACCCACGCTCAACTACTTGCTTACTCTTAAATGTATATTGTGCATGAATTGTTTGGATTTCTGATGATCACCCATAAGAAGATAGTGAAGTGGCTTAGGTGAAGGGAGAATTTCTTCTAATTTGATTTTTCCTTGTAAGCAACACTTGCCTTTCGATTCGTCCTTGAATTTAAATTCCAGGCAATGTTCACACACCACTGATATAGTACCTATTGATACTATACGATCGGCCTTGTAAGAAATTGAAGGATCGTAATTCATGGCAGAATTTTCTTTATTTACCCATGAAGTGGTAACTTGTGCTACTCTCTGTATTCGACGTCTATCCCCATCTCGAATGCGGCGAATCCCACGCTCTACTGAAGACTCCCTATTTCTCTCTCTTAACTCTATATCTATCCCGAAGCTGACTGAGTCGAGCCTCACGCTCTACTGACGATTCTCTGTCCATCTGAATTGTATGCCTATCTCGATCCCGGCTGAGACGAACCTCACGCTCTACTGAAGATTCTCTCTCTCTCTCTCAGCTCTATATCCAAACGTACTCTTCTGGCATTCACTGTACTACGATCTATGTTCGAACGCCGACATTTACTTTGTAATTTATGTACAAATTTTACTTAGTTCTATATATATGATTACCTTTGCACAAATTGCCATATTATTAATATGTGCCGCAGTAAAAAATATCTAAATACCTACCATTTAGAAAGTAAGATATTTTTTTTAACTGAAATACCTCAACTTAAACTACGATTTTAATTTAATTAAAAATACTCAAAAAATAATTTGTATTCGTGCGACTTAAAACAAAAGATAATCAACAACAAAAGAGACCTATTATATTAAGTTCTTTTTCTGGACTTACATACCTCCCTTAGACTGCGATTTTTGAAAAAAGTTTCCCTAATATTAAATTGATCTAACTCTAAATTTTAACCAACATCTTAATAGAAAATTCAAACTTATGAATTATCGTTTTGTATAATCCAATCTTATCTAACCTTATGTACTTATAATTACTATAAGTTCGAATTAAAAATTAATATTAGAATAGAATATCATTTATATCTATTTTAAAACTACTATCATACAATTATTTATCGTAACTTACTTATAAACTAAAAAGCACGTTTTCATTAAGTTCTGTTATTTTCCTCGTTAGAGAGTTCCGATAATAAACGCGTCCGATCGCTACTAAATTCAAAGTATTATGAGAGAACCACGGCCTCCGACGCGCAATTTAAAAGCACGCTCCTGCCGCCCCGGCCCGCGGCAGGCCGGTATTGCCGCAAACGCTACGTCCAGCAATGTTTAAATCTGTAATATCTTCGAAAATATTCATTTAATCATATTTTGTAAAGGACTGTATCGGTTAAAATCGCTTCGAAAATTAGCCATTATTTGTCGTAAACAGTAAATGACAAAAAAATGTTATTGTGGGATATCCTGAAGATCTATCTCTTATACCATCGCGGAGTTTTCTCTAGACCTTTTCAATGTATACAATATTTAGTACATTATTTTGAAAAATCTCGTAGGGTTCAGCCTACGTTTGCAAAATAAGCGGAAAAAATGTTATTATTTCCGACATCACATTAGAAACCTTTAACATAACAGTATTTTCCCACTATTTAATGGATATTATTATACTTGTACACATAAACCTTCCTCTTCAATCACTCTATCTATAAAATAAAAAAAAACCGCACCAAATCCCGTTGCGTAGTTTTAAAGATTTAAGCATACATAGGAATATAGGGACAAAGAAGGCGACTTTGTTTTATAATATGTATTGATAATACTCACATGTATTGATAAAAATAACATATTCGGCATAAAATTTGTTAGATTTATAAGTAGTATATTAGGGTAGTATTGGCCCGATTTTATCTACTTTTGCCAATACCACCTACAAATAACATGCCACAGTCTATTACAGGTCAGGTACCTTACCTATCTATATGGAGTAAAGTCAGTCGGATGTTCGAAATATCAGATATTAGTTAAATTGGGGCTAGGTCAAGTTTTCGCCCCAAAACAGGCTCTCTTAATTTCATTGAGATAACTCACATATTTGACGATATAGTATGGGGTATAAAGTAACCCGGTCTGTTCAAAAAAATTTCTATTAAGTATATGGGGGCAACGGGAGGTATTATCCGATTCAACCCATTTTTGACCTTGAGATGTACTATTATCAGGAACGGATTCTCTCTGAATTTCAATTATATATATTACACATTGAGCGATATTTTCGGTAAAAAGTCAACTATAGGTACTGGGCTCCACATATTCGGTACCTAGGGGATTGATTCGATTTGGATATTTTTTTATCATAAGCTGGCACACTCTAGAGGCACTATTCAGGAAAAGTTATGTTCCGTTATATTAATTGATATTTAATTTGTACACGGAAATGTGAAAGAGTTAAATGCAATTTAAAATAACATAGGAAGTAGGCGTGGTTGTAGTTTGATATGCCTTATTTTCTCACTGTAATATAGCAATATCGGAGGAATGTTATTTACCGAATTTTGTTTGACATCGGTCAAGCAGGTCCCGAGTGATTTCACCTAAAATTGGTCGGTGAAATGCTTATCGGTTCCTATAGAGCCATTATGGATGTAAAATTTAATGAACATTTTTAGTAGTTTTCAACAAAATCTTCATATGTGGAGTGGGCGGGGTTGTCATACGATTTTGCCTACTTTCAGACTATCGTATTTTGTACATATTGTACATTCACCCATAGGTGAATTTTTTGTTGCGCAAATCGCGCATTGTCCTATCCAGTGCTTACACAGACATCTTGTTTGACATGGTAGCTTCGTCCCATCCCAGTCGCGCATCAATTTTCCTGTATTGCTCTGACAACTACAGACGCAGTTATTATCATTGGTTGCGATTTTCAGCGTGAGCTTGAATGTATGTTCGGCCTCCTTCCAAAAGCGTAGCGGCAATGCCGGATGACCGAACAGCTATCGCAATTTTTCCGGTAGATCTCAATTCTTTAAAAGCAGATTGATTAAAAATGTTTTTCCTGTACCTCCTGGGGCATCAAGGAAAAGCAATTTCCCTTCATTGCATTGAATACTTTTTTCTGATCGATGTTTAATCGTGGCTCATCTTAAGCTATATTTTGTAATAGTCTAGTTTGATCGTATGATGTTTCTCTTCGGTATTCGGCACTGTTAGTTAAATCTGAGTTAGTAGTATTAGCTGACATCGGCCCGTAAACCATGGCGTCTTGTGATTTTTCATGTAACTATCGAGGTCCACCTGTGAATGATAAAGGTCATCCTGAAGATGAAAGTAATTTTAAGCTCTCAACTCAGTGTGATTATTACGGATGTAGGCCAATCTCTCAGATTCAATTTTCGCATATTGATCTACCAAGTATTGGTTTGTTAACATTCCATATCTAAGCAAGGTGTTGAATGCGGTACTAATAGTAGTTCATACATGACACTGTTATACGCAGAAGTGTACCACCGATTTTGTCAACATGAGAAATATTAATGGCATAACCATTTTCTCCACGAGATAGCATCAAAAAATATTATAAGCTGTTATAAGATCTGTGTAACTTTGAAATTTGTTACAAATTATCATCACGACTATGCAATACAATATCTCTTTTGTCAAATTGCTTTCCAGCTATAACCACTGCTACTTAAGTCAGGAGTATCTGCTGGAACACTCTCAATCGCAGTGTATCTGGATCTGTAATAAAATATATTTGCTGAAATTTGTGATCATCGGGTCGAAGTGGTAGCAACCTTCCAGCTAAGTGGTACACTGGACCTTAAATTTCAAATGTAGGCATAAACCCACGCTCAACGACTTGCTTACTCTTCAAAGAGGTCATTTTAAATGCGTTATTATAGTGGCGTATGTTGCGCATGAATTGTTTGGATTTCTGATGATCACCCATAAGAAGATAGTGAAGTGGCTTAGGTGAAGGGAGAATTTCGTCTAATTTGATTTTTCCTAGTAAGCAACACATGCCTTTCGATTCGTCCTTGAATTTAAATTTCAAGCAATATTCACACACCGTTGACATAGTACCTATTGATACTATACGATCGTCCTTGTAAAAAATCGAAGGATCGTAATTCATGGCAGAATTTTCTTTATTTAACAATGAATTGGTAACTTGTGCTGCTCTCTGTATTCGATGTCTATCCCTATCTCGGATGCGGCAAGTCCCACGCTCTATCGTATGTGTGTTTCGATCCCGGCTGTGGCGAACCTCACGCTCTACTGAAGATTCTCTCTCTCTCTCTCTCAGCGCTATACCTATCCCGAAAGTACTCTTTTGACATTCACTGTACTATGACTTATGTACGAACGACGACATTTTCCAAACATTACTTTATAATTTCTGTACAAATTTTACTCAGTTCTATATGTATGATTACCTATGCACAAATTGCCATATTATTAGTATGTGCCGCAGTAAAAAATATCTTGTATTCTTATTTATTAATAATAATTGGGAACTGACTATGCAAACATAATTATGTAGTTTTAAAACACAAATTAACTGCTGAGTAGGTTAAAAACAAAACCTAAGTAGAAGAGTAGGTAGGAAATAAGCATAGTTCGAAGGCAGGTAGAAAGTATTACCTAGGAAAAAAAGACTCTACAATGCTTTTGTAATTAGTGCCTTAATATGCCTTCGAAAATTGCTTGATGATACCAAGAAGGGCAAAATTGTTTACAGATGTGAAGTCGGGCCCTAAAACATTCAATAAAGCAAACAACTTTCAAAACAATGAAAAAAATCCTTTTATGTAATGAGTGTTATTTAAGTAATATAATAATTTTTTCACTGCTATTCTTAGTATATTTTATTTTGTGTAAATATTTTATTAATTTATAAAAACGCCAAGAGTATCTAGGAAATCGCAGGAACAAAGACGTCGCAGTGCTCAACACCGCGGAAGACTCAAACAGACGACAGACAGATGAATCCTGGATATAGGGCAGCTGAGCAGGAGCACGACACAGTAGGACATTCGAACATACGAATGAATCTTGAATACGGAGCAGAGGAGCAGTAGCGCGATGCAGTAGGACATTCGAACAAGCGCTTGAATCCCGAATATAGAGCTGAAGAGCTGGAACGCAACACCGTAGAACTTTCAAACAGACGACAGACAGACAGATGAATCCTGAATATAGGCAGCGGAGCAGGAGCACGACACAGTGGGACATTCGAACAGACGAATGAATCCTGAATATAGACCAGCGGAGCATTAGCGCGATACAATGGGACGTTCTGTACGGCACCAGAATTCAATAATAAGAGAAGAAGAAAGGTAACTAGATGCAGCATTGAGAAGAAGTCGTCGAGAAGATCCAATAAGAAGACGTCGTGAGCAAATCTTAAATTCTTTTCAAAAAACAGTGGCTCGCCAGCAAACCAGGCAACAACTTGCAAACGAGCAGGAAGTTGGAAAAAGGACAATCGCATATATCGGATCCCGCAAATCGTCAGTTAGAAAGCAAAAGGTAAATCTGGAGGAATATAATAAGACGTCGTGAACTTTCTAATGATGCTAGTAGAAAAAGAACGTCAGCGCCGAGCTGCCAATACTTGTGATATGTAGTGTTTATAAAGAAAGAACCCAATGAAATTTGCGTGTGTTAGTTGCCTCACCAAGAAAAAACACTAGAAAAGCGTCAGTCCTAAACAAATTTACGCGCAGAAGATGATAGAAAAGTGTTTGTCATCAAAATTTCCGTCTTCTAACCAAAAGTGCAACTTTTACTGCACATGTTATCGGATTGTTAGGAAACGCATGATACGAAATATCTGAAATCAAATATCAAACGCACTCGAAATCAATTGGAACATGAGCAAAATTTTATGACGGAAACAGTGCGACCAGCAATCCTATTAGAGGCACTGAACATCTGAGGAGACAGAGCTCTATGTGAAGCATAATATACAAATGTCAAGTGATAGGCTGGCAAACATTGGAAACGATCAAACTGTGCCGGATCCTGTAGATAAGGCAGAAGTAAGAGACCTGCTTAATGCCCGCCAGGAAAATGTATCGCTTCAAATGGAAGAGGAATTCAATCCAGGTGGTCAGGAGACTTTAATATATATCCATTTAAAATATATCCATTGAGCAGACTGCAATGGCCCCAGGACAAGCCCTACCGACGTTATAACCGATCTGCGTAAAAAGTCTGGATCAAGGAATATAACTATTGCAAATGTAAGGGATGAAAATTTCGTCAGCAGCCTTATCCAGCATGCACATTGGGAAGCTGAGAAGAAAAAAGTCATGATCGGTCAGCTTGGTTTGCCAACATTTTTTATTACAATGTCTGGTGCAGAAACAAAATGGTCTGAGCTGTTGGTCCTATTGAAGAAACTGGTGGATAAAGTAGATATTTCGGAAAAAGAAGCTACTGCTCTATCAAGCTCTGAAAAGGCGAGGCTGATACCAGTTACATGTTCCAAATATTTCGACAATCGATTTCGCTAAATGCTAAAATTATTACAAAACGGACTGTTTGGAGAGCATTTGGTAGACCGTTACCATTACAGAATTAAACATTGACTTGAGAACTTGAGAACGGCTAGACCGATTTGGCTGTTTTTTTTGTAATTTTCTAATAATCTGAAAGATTGAAAAATACATTTAATTTTGCATATTTAAAAAAGCGCAAGTAACGAATGTCATCGGCATTCACAGCCATATACTATATTGAAAGAGGATCGTTTGTTCGGAAATGTGGTTACTTAAATAAATTCTATCGCACTACTTTACTAATTTTTGAAAATTACTCGCCACAATGAAATGTACCGACTTTGACGGTAATATTAGTAATACCTGTGATGATTTCATTTTAATGTAAGTATTTAATAATAATAAAATATGTGTACTATGAGTTAGATTTCAGAATGCAGTGTACAAACTTCGCATAATTTATTTAGTAATCTGTGGTATTCTGACACACATAACCTAACATAGCGCTAACAATAATTCTATTAAGTTTTTGATAAAGTTTGTTTTGTTTTAAAGACTAAGAAGTTTGTTGTTTGCTTACAAGTGTAAATAACGGTAAGTTCACAGCTTGATTTCGATTTTTGAAAACTTTTGATAACTACACAATATTAAAATTTGGTATACATGGTTAAACAGAAAATATAAGGGAGTAATTTTTTATTTTTAGTTGGATTTTCGTTTTTAAAAAAGCAACCAAGCAGACGTACACACTTAGCCTGCAGAACTCGAAATACTGCAAGTTAAAGATATATAAGAGTAAATCAAACTGATGAGCAACGCGAAGCGTGAAATGAAGTTCAACGGAATCGAAATCTACAACATAGAAATGTTGTGTTTAATCCACACAGAGCTGCACTCAGTTATAATGTGGCAATTGATTACAGTTCAAAGCAAATTGTTGCTGTTGGACTAATGAATGTTGTGTGTGGAAGTAGGGATTCATTTTTATATGGAGGATATTATAGATTCCAGTTTAAATTGAATAGGTACTCATACCTAAGATAGGACAACTGTCAGCTATACAAAATATCAAAGCTTTTCAAATGTAGTCATACATATAGTAGTTACTAAAATAAATGCACCTGTAAAGGGTACGCCGAAGCTAAAGTTTTTTCTTGTTTTAATTTGTTTTTGTGTTTGTTACGACTGTTTTAAACTATTTTTGTCTTGGACGAACATTATAGTGCCTTTGATGTAGTTTTATCGCACGAATCGAAAAGAAAATATTGATATGACGCTCAGGCACGTAAACGAAATGAATGTGTTTTGAGTGAGGAATGCCACTATAGCGATGATCCCATTACAATCCAAGTGGAGCGGTGTACTTGGATGGGGGAGTTTTAACTTATTTAAGCAATATGATCAGGATGATGAGACGAATTGAAATTCGGGTGACTGTCGGTCCTTCCGTTTATCCGTTCAAGCTGTAACTTAAGTAAAAATTAAGATATCTTAATGAAACTTGGTACACATGTTCCTTGATAATAAAGTAAATACAAGCTCAAATATGTTCGAAGTGAGACCACTGCCACGCCCACAACACGCCATTAATCGAAAATGTATAAAGTGCCATAACTAAGCTGTAAATAAAGATACAGAACTAAAATTTGGTATAACGAATCACATAAAGAAGAGACACATGTGGTTTGAATAACTTTAAAAAGTTTAATTTAGGATTAATATTTTTGACCTTTCTTACGATAGTCTGAAAGTAGGCAAAATCGTATGACAACCCTGCCCACTCCACATATGAAGATTTTGTTAAAAACTACTAAAAGTGTGATAAATTAACAACTAAATGCGTCAGATTCATTAAATTTTACATTCATAATGGCTCTATAGGAACCGATGTGAAAATTGGACGATAAGCGTTTCACCGACCAATTTTAGGTGAAATCACTCGGGACCTGCTTGACCGATGTCAACCAAATTCGGTAAATAACATTCCTCCGATATTGCTATATTACAGTGAGAAAATAAGGCATATCAAACTACAACCCCGCCTACTTCCTATGTTACAAAATTTTAAATTGCATTTAACTCTTTCACATTTCCGTGTACAAATTAAATATCAATTAATATAACGGAACATAACTTTTCCTGAATAGTGCCTCTAGAGTGTGGTACCGAATATGTGGAGCCCAGTACCTATAGTTGACTTTTTACCGAAAATATCGCTCAATGTGTGATATATTATATATAATTGAAATTCAGAGAGAATCCGTTCCTGATAATAGTACATCTCAATGTCAAAAATGGGTTGAATCGGATAATACCTCCCGTTGCCCCCATATACTTAATAGAACAATTTTTGAACATACCCGGTGACTTTATACCCCATACTATATCGTCAAATATGTGAGTTATCTCAATGAAATTGAGAGAGCCTGTTTTTTTAATAAAAATATATTTTTGTGACTAAAGTGGATAAAATGGGGCGAAAACTTGACCAAGCCCCAATTTAACTAATACCTGGTATATTGAACATCCGACTAACTTTACTCCATATAGATAGGTAAGGTACCTGACCTGTAATAGACTGTGGCATGTTATTAGTAGGTGGTATTGGCAAAAGTAGATAAAATCGGGCCAATACTACCCTAATATACTACTTATAAATCTAACAAATTTTATGCCGAATATGTTATTCAGTGAGTATTATCAATACATATTATAAAACAAAGTCGCCTTCTTTGTCCCTATATTCCTATGTATGCTTAAATCTTTAAAACTACGCAACGGGATTTGATGCGGTTTTTTTTAATATAATAGATAGAGTGATTGAAGAGGAAGGTTTATGTGTACAAGTATAATAATATCCATTAAATAGTGGGAAAATACTGTTATGTTAAAGGTTTCTAATGTGATGTCGGAAATAATAACATTTTTTCCGCTTATTTTGCAAACGTAGGCCGAACCCTACGAGATTTTTCAAAATAATGTACTAAATATTGTATACATTGAAAAGGTCTAGAGAAAACTCCGCGATGGTATAAGAGATAGATCTTCAGGATATCCCACAATAACATTTTTTTGTCATTTACTGTTTACGACAAATAATGGCTAATTTTCGAAGCGATTTTAACCGATACAGCCCTTTGCAAAATATGATTTAAATGAATATTTTCGAAGATATTACAGATTTAAACATTGCTGGACGTAGCGTTTGCGGCGGTACCGGCCTGCTGCGGGCAGGGCGGCAGGAGCGTGCTTTTAAATTGCGCGTCGGAGGCCGTGGTTCTCCCATAATACTTTGAATTTAGTAGCGATCGGACGCGTTTATTATCGGAACTCTCTAACGAGGAAAATAACAGAACTTAATGAAAACGTGCTTTTTAGTTTATAAGTAAGTTACGATAAATAATTGTATGATAGTAGTTTTAAAATAGATATAAATGATATTCTATTCTAATATTAATTTTTAATTCGAACTTATAGTAATTATAAGTACATAAGGTTAGATAAGATTGGATTATACAAAACGATAATTCATAAGTTTGAATTTTCTATTAAGATGTTGGTTAAAATTTAGAGTTAGATCAATTTAATATTAGGGAAACTTTTTTCAAAAATCGCAGTCTAAGGGAGGTATGTAAGTCCAGAAAAAGAACTTAATATAATAGGTCTCTTTTGTTGTTGATTATCTTTTGTTTTAAGTCGCACGAATACAAATTATTTTTTGAGTATTTTTAATTAAATTAAAATCGTAGTTTAAGTTGAGGTATTTCAGTTAAAAAAAATATCTTACTTTCTAAATGGTAGGTATTTAGATATTTTTTACTGCGGCACATATTAATAATATGGCAATTTGTGCAAAGGTAATCATATATATAGAACTGAGTAAAATTTGTACATAAATTACAAAGTAAATGTCGGCGTTCGAACATAGGTCGTAGTACAGTGAATGCCAGAAGAGTACGTTTGGATATAGAGCTGAGAGAGAGAGAGAGAGAATCTTCAGTAGAGCGTGAGGTTCGTCTCAGCCGGGATCGATATAGGCATACAATTCAGATGGACAGAGAATCGTCAGTAGAGCGTGAGGCTCGACTCAGTCAGCTTCGGGATAGATATAGAGTTAAGAGAGAGAAATAGGGAGTCTTCAGTAGCGTGGGATTCGCCGCATTCGAGATGGGGATAGACGTCGAATACAGAGAGTAGCACAAGTTACCACTTCATGGGTAAATAAAGAAAATTCTGCCATGAATTACGATCCTTCAATTTCTTACAAGGCCGATCGTATAGTATCAATAGGTACTATATCAGTGGTGTGTGAACATTGCCTGGAATTTAAATTCAAGGACGAATCGAAAGGCAAGTGTTGCTTACAAGGAAAAATCAAATTAGAAGAAATTCTCCCTTCACCTAAGCCACTTCACTATCTTCTTATGGGTGATCATCAGAAATCCAAACAATTCATGCACAATATACATTTAAGAGTAAGCAAGTAGTTGAGCGTGGGTTCATGACTACATTTGAAATTTAAGGGCAAGTGTACCATCCAGCTGGGAGCTTGCTACCACTTCGACCCGATGATCACAAATTTCAGCAAATATATTTTATTGCAGATCCAGATACACAGCGATTGAGAGTGTTCAAGCAGATACTCCTGACTTAAGTAGCAGTGGGGATAACTGAAAAGCAATTTGACAAAAGAGATATTGTATTGCATAGTCGTGATGCTAATTTGTAACAAATTTCAGAGTTACACAGATCTTATAACAGTTTACAATATTCTTTGATGCTATCTCGTGGAGAAAATGGTTATGCCATTAATATTTCTCATGTTGACAAAATCGGTGGTACACTTCTGCGTATAACAGTGTCATGTATGAACTACTATTAGTACCGCATTCAACACCTTGCTTAGATATGGAATGTTAACAAACCAATACTTGGTAGATCAATATGCGAAAATTGAATCTGAGAGATTGGCCTACATCCGTAATAATCACACTGAGTTGAGAGCTTAAAATTACTTTCATCTTCAGGATGCTTAACAGACGAATGAACACCGCAACGGCATTGGGCAGTTGGTTATACTACCTTTATCATTCACAGGTGGACCTCGATAGTTACATGAAAAATCACAAGACGGCATGGTTTACGGGCCGATGTCAGCTAATACTACTAACTCAGATTTAACTAACAGTGCCGAATACAGAAGAGAAACATCCTACGATCAAACTAGACTATTACAAAATATAGCTCAAGATGAGCCACGATTAAGCATCGATCAAAAAAAAGTATTCAATGCATTTAAGGGAAATTGCTTTTCCTTGATGCCCCAGGAGGTACAGAAAAACATTTTTAATCAATCTGCTTTTAAAAAAGTGAGACCTACCGGAAAAATTGCGTTAGCTGTTGCGTCATCCGGCATTGCCGCTACGCTTTTGGAAGGAGGCCGAACATACATTCAAGCCCCCGCTGAAAACCGCAACCAATGATAATAACAGCGTCTGTAGTGTTTCTAAACAGAGCAATACAGGAAAATTGATGCGTGACTGGGATGGGACGAAGCTACCATGTCAAACAAGATGTCTGTGTAAGCACTGGATAGGACAATGCGCGATTTGCAAACAAAAAATTCACCTATGGGTGAATGTACAATATGTATAAAATACGATAGTCTGAAAGTAGGCAAAATCGTATGACAACCCCGCCCACTCCACATATGAAGATTTTGTTGAAAACTACTAAACGTGTGATAAATTAACAACTAAAAGCGTCAGATTCATTAAATTTTACATCCATAATGGCTCTATAGGAACCGATGTGAAAATTGGACGATAAGCATTTCACCGACCAATTTTAGGTGAAATCACTCGGGACCTGCTTGACCGATGGCAACCAAATTCGGTAAATAACATTCCTCCGATATTGCTATATTACAGTGAGAAAATAAGGCATACCAAACTACAACCCCGCCTACTTCCTATGTTACAAAATTTTAAATTGCATTTAACTCTTTCACATTTCCGTTTAAAAATTAAATATCAATTAATATAACGGAACATAACTTAACATTAATAAATCGGAGGGTCAAACACTCAACGTTGAAGGCTTAAACTTTAGCGGTGACTGTTTTTCACATGTCCAACTGTATTTCGCTCTTTCAAGAGTAACCTCTAGAGAAAACATCTTTATATTGTCTAATAACAAGAAAGCTGTGAGCGTTATATATAAGGACATTCTGTAATATATTATTTGTTTAAAAATAAAATTAATAGGTAAAAATGTAAAAAGTAAACAAGTAAAAATATTGTTTATGAATTTATATATTCCAAAGATAGCAGAAAATCTTCTTGGTGTAGGGAAAGTGGAATTGTTTTACGCCAAATTTAACGCGTTCGAGCCACGGGCAGTAATGAATAAATCAAAACTACGGAATCGATTTTAATAATTTTTTCAGTGAGTGACCTATGCTTTATATTTTATACCCCTGCGAAGCCGGAGAGGGCCCGGGGGGTTTTTATATACAATACAACGTTCACAGTTTTTATACTCTCGCAACTTGTTGCTACAGAGTATAATAGTTTTGTTTACCTAACGGTTGTTTGTATCACCTAAAACTAATCGAGTTAGATATAGCGTTATATACACATAGCCAATAAAGTCTGCGTTCACCCGACACATTTTTTTAAGTGAAGTAAAAACACAATGTAAATAGGTAATTCAGTTCAAATTTTCTGCATGTATTTCTTCTTTATATTCTTAAGTTCAAAATGCAAAAACAAAAATATATATTCCTATTTTCATTTTGGTGATAACTGGATTTTAGTGTAAGAACAAGTAAACATAGACACCATTAAGTCTGGGTTCACTTAGATTGAATTGGAAATACCGTTACTTCTCATGACTTTGTTCGTTCTTTTTGCGTAGATTCTATTGTGTTTTAATATAATTAGTCGTTTAAAGAGCTCGTGACGCGTTTTAATAATATTTAAAAAAAATGGAAACCAAATGAAAAGAAATAAGTCTGTCGGAAAGAAAAATTATCATTACATTGTGGAAAGATGGCGAAGGTTTCAGAAAAATTGGGCAAACTACTTGGATTCGAAGAACGTATCCTTCTATCCAGCGCGTCGTAAACAATTAAAAAAAAACCGGAACTTCAACGTCAAAACCGCGATCTGGTCGTCCGAAAATATTATCAGCCCGGGAAGAACGGAAAATAATAAATATGGTGAAAGTTAACCCTCGAATTACGTTCACAAAGATTATTGAAAACGTAAATATAACCATTAAAAAAACAATTTGTGCCGAAACTGCTAAACAAATTTTACGAAAAGCTGGATATCATGGTAGAGTCGCTCGAAAGAAACCATATATTTCACTTGTAAACAGGCGAAAGAGCATTGAATTTGCTTATGATTATATAAATAAGTCGCGGGATTTCTGGAGATAAGTAATATTTTCGGATGAATGTAAATTTTGCATTGTTGGCATAAAAGGTCGACAAATTGTGTGGCGCAAGTTAGGAACTGCCCTTGAAAAGCAAAATCTTGTTGGTATAGTTTAACACGGTGGTGGCGGAATTATGGTGTGGAGTTGCATGGCGGCTAGTGGTGTGGGTCACCTTCAATTTATTGAATCCACAATGGATAATTGGGGTTATTTGAACATTTTAAAAAACAAATTTAAACAATGTGCAGAGAATCTTGGATTATCTTGGATGTTTTGGTTTCAACAAGATAATGACCCGAAGCATACTGCGGAAATAGTTAGGTATTGGCTCTGGACAATGCTCCTAGAAAACTTAAAACGCCCCCTCAATCACCTGACCTCAATCCTATTGAGTATCTATGGGATCTGTTGGAAAAAAGAATTCGTCAGCATACAATAACAAGTAAAGAGGCTTTGCGAAGTGTTATGAAAGAAGAATGGTTCCAGATTACAGCTGAGGAAACAGATAAGATCAATGCCAAATCGATTGAGCGAGGTTTTGAAACAACGCGGCTATCCAACAAAATATTTTATTCAACTTTATTTTATCATTTTTAATTCTTTTGTAACTTATTTGAAAGCTGAACGCAGACTTAATAGTGCCTATGTTTACTTCTCCTTACACTAAAATCCCATTATCACAAAAATGAAAATATTAATATACATTTTTGTTTTTGCATTTTGAACTTAAAAATATAAAGAAGAAATACATGTAGAAAATTTGAACTGAATTACCTATTTACATTGTGTTTTTACTTCACTTAAAAATGTGTCGTGTGAACGCAGACTTTATTGGCTATGTGTATATATAATATAAATGATTAGGATGAAGAGACGAGTTGAAATCCGGATGACTGTCTATCCGTGGGTCCGTCCGTCCGTCTGTGCAAGCCATAACTTGAGTAAAAATTGAGATATCTTTATGAAACTTAGTACACATGTTTCATGATACCGTAAGACGGTTGGTATTGCAAATTGGCGTAATCGGACCACTGCCACGCCCGCAAAACGCCATTAATCAAAAACTAATAAATTGCCATAACTAAGCTCCTCTCCTTTACCACTGACGCCATAATAACAAAATTCACTGGGAGCAAATGTTTTAAGCATCTCTATCGACGGTGTGAAAATGGGTGAAATCGGGCGATAAATAAAGCACTAAACAAGCCAGAGACATTAAATTTTATCTCTGGGATATTATAAGATGATTTTATAGGAACCACGTTCAAAATTAGATAGTGGGCGTGGCACCGCCCACTTTTAAGTGGAAACCCATATCTTGGGATCTGCTTAACCGATTTCAATCAAATTCGGTACATAATAATCTTCTCATATTTCTATGTTATAGTACGAAAATGGGCGAGATCTGATTACAACCACGCCTATTTCCCTTATAACATAATTTTAAATTCCATCTGATTTTTTCACTTTCCAGTATGCAAATCAAGCAACAACGATTATATCGGCGTAAAACTTGGCTTGAATAATACGTTTAAATTATGCGACCTTGTGACGAAAAATTATCTAAATTGAACTTAAACTATTCAAGCCTCTAGGTACTGAATATGTGGACCCCAGTGCCTATAGTTGACTTTTTACCGAAAATATCGGTCAACATAGAGCAAGGCGGCAAGTTCCACAAAAAAACGAGTATACCATTTGACTTTGCGAGAGTATAAAATGTTTGGTTACATCCGAACTTAACCCTTCCTTACTTGTTAATCATATAGTTTTGCCAGCTCCAGGAGGAATTTCCTAGGCTTTGATTCTTGCAAGTTGCAAGAGTCTAAAATATTCGGTTACACCCAAAATTAGCACTTCCTTACTTGTTTTGCTTAGTTTTTTTTTTTGTAATGAAAAATTTACATTCAGCTCTTTAGTTACTGATTTATAAACTACGGAATGGACCGTACAAAAAGTATGTCTCTCGTGTTTGTAGCTAGCGCGGTGAGCTTTTTTCCCAAACGTGCAGCGCGATAAAGTATGAATAATCGCGTGGTCGTAACGCGGATGTTGAGTGTAGTGTACATTTTGCATAAAAAAAATGTATTAAAAATAGTTCCAAATTGATAAAAAAAAAATTATATGTTTATAAACATGTAACTTTTGTTTTTAAAATAATTTGGCAAAGTTCAAATTACATCTCATTGGAAAGATGAGAAAAAATCGTAAACAATAGGCTGACTAGTTAGTGTTATAATGAAATGCTTTTCTTCGTATACGTAAATGTTTAAATGCACTTTTTTCGAGCGTTAAAATTTTGAAAATTCATAACTCAAATTGAGTTAAAATAAAAAATACGTGTCTAATATTTTGCCTCAAAAAGCACAAAAAAAAAACGGTTTTGTACGAAAAACATACATATATTTTCAAAGTTTTATGTGTATTTGGTAAACAGGCCTGCTTGGTTCCCCAGCCGCAAAAATAATGTCGAAATTCCAAAATAGCCAAAACTTATTTTTAAAACGCCCAGGAAAGCAGTAATAAAGAGATAGTCAACTTGTTTCAGTGTGGGATAGGGAACAGTTAAGGTAAAATATATTTTGCACCAAACGACGTCATTTAAGAGCAATTGTTATATTTTTAGATATTGGCATGGAGGTGTATAGAGACTGATGAGTGTAATAAACCAGGGGGTAAGACTATTTGTGGCAATTTTACTGCACCATCAGGACAAAATAATCTTGCCGCTATATATTAAAGCTTTATAATTTTGGCAAATGATTGACATTTCTCCAATTGTTACAGATTTGTCAGCACTTTATTGAAATTCACTCTAGACCCGTTTATAATTTTACCTATTTATGCCAATTTTCGATGACACGATGCAGCATTTCGCTTATAGTGCGCTGAATGTTGTCTTCGATCTTCTCGAGCATTGCTGGTTGATTGACGTAAACCTTGTATTTAACATATGCCCAGATTAAATGATATAGAGGTGTTAAATTGCATGATTTCGGCGGCCATTTGACTGGGCTATTTATCGAAATAAACGAGTTGCCAAACCTTGCACGCAATGTGTCCATGTTTAGTTGTGAAACATTAGGCAGCGCACCTTCTTGCTGGAAATGGAGTTCGTCAGCGTCGATTTCATCAAATTCCGGGACTACAAAGACGGTTAACATCGTATTATAATGCTCGCTATTGATGGTAACGGCATTTCCTGCCTCATTTTAAAAGAAATAAGGCTCGATGATACCGCCATACCACAATCTACACCAAATGGTTAGTTTTCACCGCAATAGCGACAAGTTTGTTTGTTGACGACGTCATTAGGCCAGAAATGGGCCTCACCTGAGAAGACCGTGTTATACGCGAAGAGCTCTTACAGCAGACGTGAATTTGCGTAATTATCTTGGACAATTTCCAGGCATTTTACTAAAGGGAAACTTGATATAATGAAATGACCTCACCGGATAAACTGACAAAATTTAACACAAATCCGTAAACAAACATGGCCGCCACGATCTGTCAAAATCTCATCATTCTTATTGGTAGACGATGAATATGTAATTATACCAAAAATAGCGTACCGACGAGACGAACATCAGTTTGTATGGGAAAATAATATTGTTGATTTTATGATTTTTCCCGAAATTTTTTTCATATTTTATACCTACTTCGGACCGCCATGAATATTTCGATACTAAAATTAGCCAAATCGGTTCAGCCGTTGACGGTTCAGCCGGTGAAACTTATATAAATATACTTGCAGCTAAATGACGAGTAGCGCCTATAAAAATAATACCATTACCGCGGCTGAAACTACCATTTGTGCTGTTGCCCTATTAGTAGAATTAACATAAACAACTTTAGAAAGTTTTTAATTTAAACGTTCTATTTACTTTTACACAGTCTCCACAATATTATTGAATTGGTTACAGCTGGATGCTGATACATATCATCAGGAAGAAACCATTAATGAATAAAATGTTCTATAAGCGAAAAGCATTAAATTACATAGTACAAAAAAAATATTATGACTTAGAACTAAATTTAATTATTTCTAATAAACAACTTCCAAAAAATTCCAAACTAGTCACCTTATCTCCAAATGTAAACAACAATAATATTATAAGAGTAGGAGGTAGAATTCAAAATAGTAATCTTTCAGAGGATGAGAAGCATCCTATACTTCTCCCTTAAGAGGATGAAATCGTTAAACTATTAATGAATCATATACACCTCAAGTATCTACACATTTGACCACATGGTGACTAGCAATAACTAGGCAAAATTTTTGGATTTTAAGCGGTAGACAAATAGCAATCAAGGTTGTAAAGAAATGTTACAAATGCCTTAAAGCAAACCCTCGACCACTACACCAGTTAATGACAAATTTACAGCAAGATAGACTAATAGAAACTTGCCCATTTTATAATGAAGGAATGGACTTCCTTGGTCCAATTTAGATACATCACAAAACACGTGGAAAAAAGGCTCCACGAAAGCAGTACACTTAGAAGTCGTATCAGATCTGATAGGTGCATTAAAATGATTTATTTCTAGGCAAAGTTGCCCAAACAAAATATATTCAGATAACGGGACCAGTTTAATTGGAGCAGCCAATAGCCTTCGTGAAGTTTTCAAATTATTTCAAAAAGTCTCTCATTATGCAGAATTATAAGTGTTATAAGGAAACAACCTGGATAAATATAAGATCTCTGCATGTAGGAGGACTATGGGAAGCGGCTGTTAAATCAGTTAAAAAACATTTACTCCGTGTAGTTGAAGGAGTAATGAATTTTGAAGAAATGTCCACATTAATGACAGAAATTAAAGCTGTACTTAATTCGAAACCCCCAGGTGTTAACACTACGCCATTTTTGATAGGGGAACCATTATCAATTATCGTCGACATAAATTGTAAACAAAGTTACTATTGGTTAAGGAGCTATTGGAAATCGGCCGGAAAGAATTCAAAAAAATTCTGAAAGCGATGGTCCAATGAATATTTAAGTGAACTCCAAAAAAGAAATAAATGGCAAGTTCCTTTTGAAAACATTAAAACTGGTAAATTGGTATTTTTTCAGAAGAAAACATTCCATGATTACCGTAGAAGAGAGGACGAATTGAAAATGTCACTTTAGGCCAAGATGGCAAATGTAGAATGATAGACTTAAGGACAAGCAATGGCATATCGAAAAGAGCGATACACAATAATAATAACCCAATGACTACCCTCCTCCCGTCCAACCCACGCGAGGGACGCAATCCGCATACGTGCGGAGTTAGCCGAGTCAGAAAAGGCAAGAGAGTTTTTGAGGCGTTGTGATCTAAAAATGCTCAGCTACAGAAACAAAACTTTCAACACCAAAGATTTATAGTTACGATATAATAAATTGTTATAATTTTATTTATTAAGAGAAAGCAATATAGTCTTTTTAATTTTGAAAAGTGAGTCAGATAAATCATATGTGCAGGAATGATAATTAAAATAATGACAAATACGGCGGTTTATCTCCAAGATTTTAACAGTAAGGGTCTGAACTGCCTCGAAAAACGAACTGAGAAATTAAATTTAATTTCAAACAGGAGAAAAGAACTTCAAACTGTTCCATTCAAAATTTTCACTAAGAATAGTATGCCAAGCATTTCCCTACGACTAGTAAGTGTAGATAGATTCATAAGTTTTAAACCACTATAGAGGTAGACTAAACCTAGAATCCCACCGGAAATGCCCTAAGGCGTAAAGTAAATTTTGTTTTTAAATAGACTTTAACTTGTCAGAATGGATTTGGTAGCTAGGGTTCCACATAACAGAGCCATATTCCAATATATGTCTAACCAAAGTTGTATAAAGTGTTTTAGTAACATACGGATCTCTAAATTCTTTAGACCAACAAACTGAGGACAGCTTTTGCTTTCAAGGCCATGGTATCAATATGAAAACTAAAATTAAGCTTAGGGTACATAGTAACTCCCAAATCAACAAAGTTAAAAACTTGCTCAAGACTATTGTTTCTTATTACAAAATGAAAGGGGTGCAGAGATGTACGGGAAAAACACATCGTCTTACATTTATTGAGATTCAATGGCAAATCATTTCTATCACACCAACTACTAAATTGTTTAAGTCTGTTTGCAACAGACACCTTTCATCATTGTATATATAATATTACAGAAGGGATATCTTTAATAAGTATTGGCAAAAAGTGTGCTCACAACAAGAAGCAATATATATATATATACGGATAGCCAAGCGGCCTTGAAATCACTCAAGTCTCGTATGGTCTCATCAAAGAAGTGAAAGAATGTATTGATCTATTAGAGGATCTAACATCCTACTTCACGATAAACCTGCAATTGGTTTCAGGGCAGAGTGATATCACTGGTAACTGCGAAGCAGGTGAACTAGACAGATCAGGTACCACTCCACAATTAACCTCTGATAAAGAGAGTATTTTTATGCCTCTGGCAACTTGCAAACACTTAATCAGCGAACATGCTATAAATCTAGCTGAGTCTCGGTGGAGACAATCAATAACCTGTTTAACTAGCAGACTAACGTGGCAGGAATGGAGCGTGAGTCGCATAAGCCGACTATTAAAATTCAAAATGAATGACATAAGAACTCTGATAGGAGTACTAACAGGTCACTGTCTAATTGGTAGACATGCCAGCAGGCTAGGTGTACCTTACAACGGCTATTGTAGAAGCTGTCAGGAAGTAGAAGAAGAGGAGACTGTAAAACATCTTCTATGCGAATGTAAAGCTCTATACAGGAAAAGAATCGCAACTATCGGTCGTGGGTTCCTTGACGTCGTATCAGAAGTTGCGAATATCAAATTATTTGTACTGATGGGCTTCATCAGGAGCACAGGTTGGTTCAGAGAGGAGACGATAGTGTGAGGGAACAGTAATCCCGGTGGTATCACAATGGGCCTCCTATAGCCGTTAGACAGTCACTGTACCTACC
Source organism: Bactrocera oleae (assembly GCF_042242935.1). Lineage (NCBI taxonomy): Eukaryota > Metazoa > Arthropoda > Insecta > Diptera > Tephritidae > Bactrocera > Bactrocera oleae. Next base: position 46,305,727 of record NC_091537.1, on the reverse strand, counting down.
TACCTATAGTTAATAAACAACAAAAACAGAATAGGGCCAAGATCTCTACCTTGCGAAACATCTGAAGAGATATTAATTGTATCTGAAAGAGTATTCCCAAATATCACTCGTTGTGTTCTATTATAAAAATAAGAAGAAATCTTGGCTGAAAACCTAGAACATCAAGTTTGTGCATGAGAATCGAGAGATTTACTTTATCGAAAGCTTTGCTTAAGTCTGTGTATATAACATCCGTATGCTTGTGTTCCTTAAAACCCAATGATACATAGTTTACAAATTCAAGTAAATTTGTTAGAGTCGATTTCCCTTTACGAAATCCATGCTGAGAAGAAGAAATTAACGGAGAAATCGAAATGTTATAGGGTCAGTGATGATAGCTTCAAAAAGTTTAGGTATAACTGATAGTTTTGCAATCCTGCTATAGTTTTCAATGTTGGACCTAAATCCACTTTTATGATATATCCATATTGAAGAAAATATACCGTGTTTAAGAGAGGAATTTAATATCCTTGTAAATATATTTGGCACTATGTTTCAGGAAGCATGAGGATATCATGTCTGGGCCGTAATTGAAATATGATTTTAACTTACTTTAGTAAAGTAAGACGTCTTCTTCAGAAATAATGGGAGCGTTAATTCAAGTATTCGGATACAGCACGTGCTCATAGGATGTTTGTCCTTTTCCTACCGAAGAAAACATAAGCGAAGACCCGATAGAGATAAGTGATAATATACCAAGGGCGGTTGACACGCATTAAAAACAAAAACTTTATTTTAACATTATTAAGCTCTTATTACTCTTACTTACTCATAGTTTTACCAATTGTAAAATGTTTAAATTTAAGTTATTTTAACATGAGTCCTGTGAAAAAAGAGGATACCCCTTGTTTGAGCTGATGAAGGAAGAGCACGGAAAAAACAGAGAACACTAAGAACAACGAAATATACTTACTAGGCTTGTTGCGAAACAAATTTTTAGTAGAAGACGTCACCTATAATGTACTAAACCGTCAAAATCAAACTTATTGGAATAGTTTTAAGACAAGAAACGACTCACTTTAATCAGAGAATTCGACTCTCCATGAGTAAATGAAACGCGAATTATTCTTTGAAGTAGCTACCAAACTCAGCACAATAATAGAAACTTTTGAAATGCTTCAAAGAGACAGCGTCCTGTGGAACTCTAGAGAGAACTACATGGAAAGACTGTTACCTATAAAAAATTTTGAAAACCAAATAAAATTAATTTCAAACAATCTCGACCAGAGCTTGCACCTACCAGACACTGATACTTTCCAACTTGGTCATGCATCCGCGACAAACGCCAAAGTTTCTAAATATTTTATATTGTTTAATATAAAAATTCCTTTAATTACCACAAGAAAACTCCAAATGTACACAATATACCCATAAACCGTAATATATGACGGGTATTTCGAGAGCATTAAAGAAACAAATCGTCACATTATTTTCAACGAAAATAAATCGATCTTTTTTAGCATGAACGACGAGATGTTGTTTTGATGTCAATGTATGAGATGTGTTCAAAGGAAAAGGGGAATTTTGATTTTTTGAAGAGTACTTATTTATTTGTCGATATCTATTTCTTCAATCTCCTTGGATATAAAACACTTGTGCCAACGCTTTTTCCCATCTTCGAAGCACTTCTGAAATGTGCCAAATCTGGTGATTGAGGCATGATTACGGTTTTCTTTTTGGCCAAAAAATCACGAATAAGCGACATTGTTTTTGCTCAAAATTTAGCAATCTCGGAACAAACTTCGCTGCCACACGTTTTATGCCTAAAACATTCGAAAAAAATTTAATGACAAGAGCCGATTGATATGCCAACATACTCTGCAACTTTGCTATTAGTGATCCGACGATTTTCAAAAACAATTTTTTTCACTGTTTCGATGTTTTCTTCGCTTGTTGACGTGGTTGCACCACTATCTGTATTGCAAAGACGAAAGTGCAAAGCTTTAGTTGGAATATAGTTTCCGAAATTTTAAAAGATGATGGCACACTTTTAGTAGGATTAGTATACTGCCGAATATGTTATAAAATTCTAAAATTTGTTGGACACCAAACATCCAAGCCTTCGGACTGTTTCGGAAACTGACAAAAAGAAAGCCCTCGACGTCTGTGCCAAATGGATTATTCGAGACTCTCGCCTATTTTCATGCGTCGAAGGACTTGATTTCAGAGATATGATTAAGGTTTTCATCAAGATTTGTACAACATTCGGTGAAAATATTGACATCAATTCCTTGCTGCCTAAAGCCACTACAATTTCTCGCAAAACGTACAGAGCTGCAGAAAATAAAATAGGCAGGTATGCAAGGAGATAAAAGAGATAATTTTAAGTGGTGGTGCCTCTGCCACAATTGCTATGTGTTCCAACAATTGTGTTCAACTATTTAGGTGTAACTTTACACTGTGAAAAATGTTTTAAAATTTGGGAAACTATTTTAGGAATAAAATCATTAGTTATAATTTATATGAAAAGTTACAAGTATTATTTAAACAGTTCGATACCCATTTAGGGTATATTAGCGATAAAGGAAATATTTACTCGATTCAAAAAATTTTCGATATACATTCACCCATTTTCGCACTGTAACATAAGAATGTCAGACTAGTCCTAGGTTCCTATTTGGTTAAAATTAGTGTAGTAGATCCTGAGATATGTTATTCTACTCAAAAGTAATTTTGCCACGCCCACCGTCCAAATGTGACACCGCCTCCTACAAAACCCTCGTATACCATTACGGGTATAAAATTGAATGTCTTAGGCGCATTTAGTTATAGATTTATATCACTTTTAGTAGTTTTTAATAAAACCGTCATATGGAGAGTGGGCGTGGTTATCATTCAATTTAACTTATTTTCACGCTGGCGTGAGAAATCTCGAAATGTTACGACACGTTGTACCAAATTACAGTTTTCTATCTTAATTTGCGGCTTAGTTACGGCAATTTGTAAGTTTTCGATTTTCAGCACAAGTTTAATTTAGACATTTTACTTTTTACTCGAGTTACAGCTTGCACAGACAGACGGACAGACAGACATCCAGATTTCAACTTGTCTCTTCATCCTGATCATTTATATATATATATATATATATATAACTATATCTATCTCGATTAGTTTTAGGTGATACAAACAACCGTTAGATAAACAAAACTATTATACTCTATAGCAACATGTTGCAAAAGTATAATGAAGAGAACCATCGACTGTGCGACATTAATATTATATATCATTACTAAAAGTAGATTAATTGCAAAGGTGAAAGTGGAATCTTAGCGAATTCGCAGGGACTTTATCACGTATTGAACTAGAATATTGTTATTTTGGAGTTACTTCATCTAATATTGCTACTATTCATTCCGCAACAAAAGATTATAAATATTACAAGTATACTATATACCTGTTTCGGAAAGACAATTAAATATATTTAAATGAAAACTAAGATTGATAAAAAGCAATGAAAGTATTGTAGTTTGCAAACAGAAATATTTTTAAAAACATTGTTACAACTAAATATAGCGACTTTACTAACGATCAAATAAATAATATAATAGAGAAATTTTTAATTGGTAAAAAGTCCAAAATTTTGTGCCTAATGATACCGATTTTGTAAAATTTCAAGATATTATTAAAACTCTAATCAACAATACCAAAGCAGACATAAAATATTGCGATCAACTAAAGAACTCGAAAATATTAGAGGCTATCCCAACTTTAAAACCAAAATTCTTCCAATTCATTTTATAGGCCTTTATCAGGGCATGGAAAAGATTACTGATCGTTTTGAAAATAAATACTATTACTCGAACTACTTAACAGAAATCAGTAAAATTAATACCGAATGTGATTTATGCAATAGGTGTAAGCATGATCACATTATCCACCTGCTCACGAAATCAGAAAGATAAGATTGATTGATTTTTGGAAATGAGAGAAAAGACATTACCTTACCTGTATTGATTTGTATTCTACAATAAATTTGCAACTGCTGAAGAGGTATCTACAAACAATAAAAAGAACACTAATAAAGAATTTTATTACTATGGGACCTCCAAAAATATTGAAAATCAATCAAGATCAAGGAATAAATAATGTTAAAATTAAGCAGTGGTCTGAACAGCTAAATATTAAAATAGAAGTAACCACTGGAAATACTGGCATTGCAGATATCGAACTTCGACACAAAACACTTAATCAAAAACTGAAAATAAATGACTTATCATAAAATACATGAAAATTGAACAAACTCTTTTTACATACAGTCATAAAATAATACATTCTACAACCGATGAGATCCTATATAACATTTGTTTCAATCAACTAGCACTGAAGTTTAATGCACAACTTTTAAAAGAAAATGAAATAAATAATGCGAATAAAATACGAACATAAACCCCTACAGACACTATTTCAATCAACGCAAATTCATAGAACTCCTGGGTAAAACATATAATCCATTTAGAAAGGTAGAATCAGAGAAATCTGAAAGAGATAATGAACCCTTTTATACCCTGAACAGGGTACATTAAGTTTGCCACGAAGTTTGTAACACCCAGAAGGAAACGTCGGAGACCCTATAAAATATATATATATAAATAATCAGCATGATGAGCTGAGTTGATTTAGCCATGTCCGTCCGTCCGTCTGTATATATGCAAACTAGTCCCTCAGTTTTTAAGCTATCGGTCTGAAATTTTGTACCTGCCCTTTTCTCACTAAGAAGCTGCTCATTAGTCGGAACGGCCGATATCGGACCACTATAGCATATAGTTGCTATACAGACTGAACGATCGGAAACAAGTGCTTGTATGGAAAACTTTTTCATTTGACGAGGTATCTTGACGAAATTTGGCAAGAATATAATATCCGAAAAAATTGTTAAGATCAAATTGCTGTCATACAGCTATCATATAAACTGAACGATCGGAGTAAAGTGCCTGTATGGAAATTTTTTTTATTTTTAATTGGCGATTCACGAAATCAGATCTGAATCAAGTTATTGTAAGAAACCTTTGTATCTGTGAAGGGTATTATAGCTTCGGTGCAATCGAAGTTAACGTTTTTTTTGTTTGTAATTAAATTTAAGAACCGTAAAATAAGGAAATATAAAAATCAATTCAAACGAAGGAAAAAATTCTTAGATAATTTGGGTACACTATGTAATCAGTTTATTGTATAAAAGGCTTTAACTAATTTTAAAATTTGCATTTAAATATATCGTATTATTAAAAGTGTTGTACAGAACTACTTAAAAGACCATTCTAGAGTTTTTGTTTCAATTCTTACATGTATAATATAAATACTAGGGTCGCCAGTGGTCGAAATTCGACCAATAGTAACTACAATTCATTAACAATGTTAATGTATTTTAAATTAAATTGAAGAATTTGAACAAAATGTGAACATAATCTAAAGAATTTGTAGAAAACAATTTACAAAACAAATTTTAAAAAAATTTAAATTTATAATTCAGTCTTCTCATTAGTTCAATTCGAAATATTCTAAGGAAATTATCTTCTGCTGCGTACATTTTTCAAGTGATATCGGAATCAGCAAATTTCGTAGAACAGCACCTTCTTCTGAAGAAATTCAACTTTTTTACGCAATTTATCGCGTTGATCCGTCAATTGATTGCGATTTTATACTATGAATCGCCTTCAATTTTCAGTTGATCGCGTTCATTCTTTAATGAAGCCACAATTTCGACAATGCGACTTGCGATTTTGCACAACATCTTGCTCGCGTACTAAATTGTCAAACAAATTTCTTTTCTCTGCCATCTCGAAATCAAGTTGCTTGTATGCAGTGAAAGCAAGAAACAAAAAAATGAAATGAGGAAATGAACGAATGAAAATATTGAAAAACATTTAAACTGAACTAAATCTTAAATGATAATAATGTATAATAATAATTCTGTATTTTATATTACAAGGTTTTGAAAACTTCAGTGTAAACAATACTTTTCGTAAACACCCTTTGATCATTATCCAAATCACCTTGTCCACCATCATTACTGACATAAAATTGAAGCCCGTCAAATGATCTAATTCTACTGGCTGCAACGTAAAGTTGAGCATGCGAAAAATAGGTCTTCTCCTCAAAAATATCCCAACTCTATCAAATGTCTGTCTTTGGGATTTATTAATTGTCATAGAAAATGCGGTGATGACTGAAAACTGACTTTGAAAATTAAATGCAATGCCATTTCCCTGAATACGTCTATTGTATGTGTGGAAACAAAATAAGTTTTCCACGAGCAACTCCAGTAAGCACTTTACAATCTATTGTGCTACAAGGTGCGTTCCAAAGTAAACAGTAAAATAGTAACAAAATAAACTATAGTGGCGCCATTTATATTTCGACGAGTACGTTAGAATATGCTATCCTTTATCGACTTCCAGTAAAAATTTCATAACATTTCATCTATTGGAAGTGAAGTTATTGCGTTTTCAGTGTCAGTATGTTTTTGTCATCGGTGCAAAAATGAGCTTCGAACAAAGAGCCAACATTAAATTTTGTTTTAACATTGGTAAAACTTTTACCGAAACGTTTCAAATGATGAAACAAGTTTATGGCAATGATTGCTTATATTGTAGTAGAGTGCACGAGTGGTTTAAACATTTTCAAAGTGGTCGTGGGGACATAAATGAGAAATGAGCCGAAACCCAAAAAATCGCGCCTGAAGAAGTCAAAAGTGAAGACAATGCTGATTTGTTTTTATGATTCCAAAGGTATTGTCCACAAAGAATTTGTTCCACCCTGCCAAAACGTTAATGCGGTATTCTACCTTGGAGTTTTGAAGCGTTTGGTGCGCCGTATTCGACGTGTTCGGCTCCAATATCGCGAATATGAAAGTTGGGGTTTGTTGCACGATAATGCGCCGTCTCATCGATCGACGCTTGTGGCCGATTATTTGACCAAAAATCACATTATAACAATCAACCACTCCCCGTATTCACCTGATATGGCACCGTGCGACTTCTACCTTTTCGGAAAAATGCATTTGCCGATGAAAGGAAAGCGTTATGCAGACGTGGAGGCCATTCAAAAGGTTTGCACCGGCATACTGGCGGCACTCGTTCGACATGCTTTTGGACCGAGCAAAAAGCTGTATTAAAGCAGAAGGAGACTATTTTGAAAAAACTTAATTGATTTTGCTGATAAAACCATTTGTTCTGCCTTTTTTTTTAAAGTCCAGTTTACTTTGGAAAGCACTTTGTATATCATATTCATGAAAAAAAACTAGTAAACCATTTTAAACAACAATAGTTATAGACAGCGGAGCAAAAATAACTGTCTTAGAGACGATTTCTTATTTTAACAATAAACGCTTTCTAATTGAAAATGAAATGCCAAAAAATAACATAGGTGTTCTGATACATAAATCAAAAAGTAGTTACGGGAATATACTGCACAGCTGAAGTGCTATATGAAGTAAAGAACATTTTGAAAGAGGCTTTTCCCACAATCAAAGTTTTATATATTTCCTAACGATGCTTCTAACAGAGAAGATCAAGGTGCGATTATTGAACAAACACTTAATAACACAAATTAGGCAACAATTTTATTGGCCGCTAATAATGAAACAATTTATTCAACATAAAAGACTTCCGAAACTAATTCCAATAGGAGAAGCGCCAATACCGGAAAAAGAAGAAGAGCAACTCCATATAGAGGTTGGTTAAAAAATTTCTGTTCTCGAAATGAAAAAAAACTGGTACGAAATATATTTTTTTATTCAATATTATATATATATATATATTATATATAAATAATTTTATGCCGCAAGGAATCGGTTTTATTCTGCTTAAAACGAAAATTATGCTGAGAAAATTGTTTTTATCCAGTTTTTGTTGAATTGTAAACGTGTGCGACATTAAATTTCCGAACAGTTTTTTCACATGTAATTCTCCATGTAAACTTTGTCAAAATTGGATCTTCACTAACAATATTATGAACATGCTCAATGATTTCTGGTGTGGTTGCTGTTTTTGGTTGTCCTTAGCGTGGATCAATTCAACGGTGCGTTTTGAATGTGAAAGTGATATTTCTTGGTGAGAGCAGAAGCTTTTCAACCAACCTGTACATATGTGTTTGTAAGAAGTATCTGTGACTACACCGTACAGGTTTCTGTCTTCTTTTTCACAAAATATGAATAATACCCGCTATTAATTTTAAAGATATACTTAAGTCGGGAATAAACCATAATTCATTTATATAGATTATAACATTTAACACTACTAAATGTTATTAATTATTAGAATTAAACATTTTTTAGTACCTTATTTTGGTTTTAATTCACCACTTTTCAAAATATTCCCATTAGACTTATGTATTGTGGCGAACACGGATGATAGAACAACATCGAATCAATGATAAATTGCCAAAATCAACCAGACAGCGAACTCGTAGTTGCCAGAATGTTCTAGAGGCGAAGTTTGGTTTATGATCTACTATAAAAGGTCAGACATATTCAATTAGAAAGCGTGTATTGTTAAAATAAGCAATCGCCTCTAAGACATTTTTTTTTGCTCCGTTGTCTATTACTATTTGTTGTTAAAAATAATTTAATGGTTTTTTTGTTTCATGAATATGATATAATAATAACCCAACGATTACCCTCCTCCCGCCCAACCGACGCAAGGGGCGCAATCCGCATACGTGCGGAATTAGCCGAGGCAAGAGAGTTTTTTAAGTGTTGAAATCTAAAACTGCTCAACTACAGAAACAAAAATTTCAACAGCTTAGATTTATAGTTACAATATAATAAATTGTTACATTTTCAGAAAACAATAAAGTCTTTTTAATTTTGAAAAGTGAGTCAGATAAGTCAAATGTGCTGGAATGAGAATTAAAATCATGAAATATATACGGCGGAATGGCTCGTTTAATTCAAAATTTGATCTACAGGATTTTAGCAGTAAGGGTCTAAACTGCCTCGAAAAGCGAACCGGGGTATTAAATTTAATTTCAAACAGGAGAAAAGAACTGCAAATTGTTCCATTCAAAATTTTCACTAAGAATATTATGCCAAGCATTTCCCTACGACTAGAAAATATAGGTAGATTAATAAGTTTTAAACGACCAGTGTATGGAGGTAGACCTACCCTAGAATCCTATCTGAACTGCGCTGAGGCGAAAAGTAAAAATTGTTTTTGAACAGAATCTAACTTGTCAGAATGGCTTTTTTAGCTAGGGTTCCATACAACAGAGCCACATTCCAATATATGTCTAACCAAAGTTGTATAAAGTGTTTTAGTAACATACGGATCTCTAAATTCTTCAGACCAACGTTTAACAAAACTGAGGACAGCTTTTACTTTCAAGACCATGGTATCAATATGAAGACTGAAATTAAGCTTAAGGTCCATACTAACTCCCAAATCAACAAAGTTAAAAACTTGCTCAAGACTATTGCTGCTTATTACAAAATGAAAGGGGTGCAGAGATCTACGGAAAAACACATCGTCTAACATTTATTGAGATTCAATGGCAAATCATTTCTATCACACCATGCATCCATATTGTTTAAGTCTGTTTGTAACAGACACCTTTTCTCAGCTGAAGTGTATGATTTAAAAAGCTTTATGTCGTCAGCGTATAATAAAATTTTTGAGCATTCTATTACTGAAGAGATATCGTTAATAAACAACAAGAACAGAATCGGGCCAAGGTGACTATCTTGCGGAACACCTGAAGAAACATTAATTGTATCTGAAGGTGTATCCTCAAATATTACTCGTTGTGTTATTATAAAGATAGGAAGATACTCATTGAAGGAATCTTGGCTGAAAGCCCAGCAGATCAAGTTTATGTATGAGAATCGAGATATTTACTTTATCGAAAGCTTTGCTAAAGTCTGTGTATATAACATCCGTATGCTTATGTTCCCTAAAACCCAATGATACATGGCTTACAAATTCAAGTAGGTTTATTATAGTCGAATTCCCTTTACGAAATCCATGCTGAGATGAGGAAATTAACGGAAAAATCGAAAAAGTTTCAGCTTCAAAAAGTTTATATATATATAGTTATATAATATATATTTTTTAATGTTGTCAATGTTGGATCTAAATCCACTTTTATGCAATGGAATTATAAATGACTGTTTCCATATGAAGGAAATATACCGTGTTTAAGAGAGGAATTAAATATCCTTGTCAAAGGCAAGTAAATATATTTGGCACTATTTTTTGGGAAGCATGAGGGTATCATGTCTGGGCCGTAACTAAAAGATGGTTTTAACTTATTTAAATTAAAAAGGATGTCTTCTTCAGAAATAATTGGAGCGTTAATTAAAGTATTCGAACACAGCACTTGCTGATAAGAAAAAGTTTTGGAAGAATTATTACAGTAGTTTGACTTGAAAAATTCTGCAAACATATTGGATATAATATCATTGTCACTTGAAATGATAGATTTGTATTTCATCGCGGACGGAAATTTGGAAATCCTGCGTTTGGAGTTGACGATATCATAAAACGATTTCTGACTACTTACAATATTCTTTTTTACTTTATTTAAGTAATTATTATAACATTTTTTGTTTAGGTCAAAATATTTTCGACGCAATAGAGAATATTTAGAATAGTTGACAAGTGAACCAGTTTTTTGAAAATGTTTAAAGGTTCGAGTTTTTCTGTTTTTCAATTTATATAACTCCTTCGAAAACCACGGACTTATACTTTTACTTTTATTAACAATTACTATTGGAACATTCTTTTCAAATAATTTCGTAATAATGTTATTAAAATTAGAGACACTCAATTCAATGTCACCATTATAATTAGGCAATGTTATTATAGAAAGTTCTGTATTTAACTTTTTAAAATTAGCTTTTGCAAAGTTAAAGCGAGTACAGAAGTACGAATTTTGATGATCCCGTACATTGCCTGAGATTTCGACAGATATTTCCAAAGCAGGATGATATGAGTCCTCTGGTAGAACAAGAGGATTACTATGAATAACACTTTAAAGAGATATCAACATATACTAAATCTAAGCATTTACCAAATTTATTCGGAATCAAATTAATTTGGTTCAGACCCAACTCGGACATTTTTTCGAAAAACTCTTTAAAACATGACCGATTGCATATCGGCACAATATAGTCATCGAAAGATTTCCACGAAGCACACGGTAAATTGAAATCACCTAATACAATTATTGAATCTGCATTATTTGCCATCGAGGTAGCACTATTTATTAACGAAGCATACTGCATGTATACAGATAAGTCCGAATGGGGTGGTATATATGATAGGGTTAAATAAATAAAGCAACTATTAACGTAGACTCTAATACATTTAAATTTAAATGAGTCGGTCCCTGAAACAAGAACATTTTCAGATGGGATAGAGGAATGCACGACAAATAGAACACCTCCACCGATTCTGTTCAGTCGATCACATCAAAAAATTTGAAATTCGCTGTTTAAAATCTCATTATCAAAGTTTTAACCAATGATTATTTGCTTAACAAATTTATCGGGAAGCACATATCTTTTTCACTCTATTCAAATTTTAAAAATAAAAGTTTCCGTTGAACTTAGTATTTTGACCATTTTGGTTAAACCACAAGTTTATTTAAAATTATAACAACAATGTTTATGCAAAGTAACAATATGATATAGACAAGGTAAGCGTTGAGAATCTAATTCCCCGAAACGACTTTCGGCTGATGGCGATCAGAATCAGGAGGTATCGGTGTCCAACAGTTGTCAACGAACAGTTGCGCGTAAGATCGCTACCTTGTCGAATCAGGGGTATATGCGAATGTCGATGTGGCGCTCAGGCCCGTAGACGAAACGAATGATATATAGCGAATGAGTGTAGAAGCGATGATCCAATCCTTTTGGTTGGTTGGTGGTGTGAGGCGTCCTCGTGTGTGGTGATATTCAGCGTGTGGTGACATCCTGTATGGGGTTCTCAGGAGTGATGTGTATTATTAGGGTGTGTCAGTTTTTCCCGAGTAGAGTGGTGCACATGTAGGAGGGAGTTTAAACTCATTTAAACATGTTTTAATATGTATATATTTAAATATTATTTTTATTTGTGGGCAATTGAGAGCCCGTTAGAGATATCAATGCGTTTTTGTGTTTGTTTCGCAATCCTGATTGCTTGTGTTTTAACAAGAGGTTTTGCTTGAATAGATGTACATATGCGTATGTACTTAAGTTCTTGTTAAAAGAATATTTTATGTATTTATATATATATTTTTTTTTAAGAGTTTGTTGTTTTTGTTTGCGTTTTTATTAAATTAAGGAAATTTTATTTCCCTTGTTTACTCATTCGCAATTTGAAAATCACTTTTTAGTGAATGTTTAAATTTTTAATAATTTAATATTACCCAATGTTGAGTATGGTATAAAAATATAGGTAGATTTTATGCCGTATGTATGTATAAACTGGGCATCTATATTTTGCAATGAAAGAGAACGCGAAAAAGGAATTGATAATGTGGAGGTATTATCCGTATGCACATATATGGATGTAAATATGTACTTGGTTTTTGTAAATATATAAATATGTCGTTTGTATTTATTTTGTTTCTCTTTCTTTGTCTTTAAATTTTTGTTATATGTTTGTGCCTTTGCTTACTTATTTTAGGCAATCCTGCTTACTGTTTTTGTTAAAAATAAGGGGTATTGCCGGAAAATATTTGCAAGTAAATACTTGAATTCTGTTTTTGTTTTTTGTGTTTCTGAAATATGTGTGTTTGAAAACACAAAGGCAAGCTTATAGGCATTAGTAATTATATATTGAATTTTGTAAATATTAAATATTTCGAAGCATACATTGTACCAAACTGTTTTCGGTTTTCCGTAAATTGAACCGAAACTTATAACAGTTTGGTAACCGCTTTATTATGGCGTAAAAACGGTATTTCAAATAGCCAATTTTATATTAGTATATATATATATACCTATATACATATATGCATATAATAAAGTAACATAAAATAGAATGAATACGCTCACTTTCATGTTCCTCAAGGGGCTCTTTTGAAGGACGTGTGTTTGAATGTTTAATTCCTTGTTTAAATGATCGCGCCCGTTTATTTTGTTTTTATTTCTATTTTGTCTTTGGGTTTCGCGCCCGGTTTTGTTTAAGTTGGTTAAAATGTTGGTATTTTTTATTTTTGGCACGCACTTTATGTATACTTGTTTGTCAATATGTTTTTTCTTTTTTTTTTGTATTATTTTTCTTCGCACTTTTGCATTATATTATATATACATATTTATATGTGTCACTATATTTGGTTTTAGCTAACACTATTTTAGTTATATGTGTAAATATACAGATGTGTACTTTTTTGTTTTTTCTTTAATAACACCACTTTTTCTTTCACTGCACTCTTTTCGTTTGTTTTTTTGTTTTTTGTTATCTATTCTGTCACTATAGCTTAGCTTGTTGTTTTTTTTTTTTTTTTTTTTTTTAATTTCGCAACTTGTTGCTGTTTTTGTTTATTTTTGTATACCGTACTGTTTTGTTTCACTGTATTTTTTTTAAATTCTCTTTAAGTTTTCTCACCATATATGTGTATTTTTTTTCCGTTTGTGTGTACATATATACAAGTATTAACGTTTTTGCCACTTAGTAGCTCTTTTTTTCACTTAAGTTATATATATATATAAATTTTTTTTTTTTTAATCCATAGCGCCACTCACTATGGCTCGAGGGACCATGATTATTTGATTAACAAATTTATCGGGAAGCACATACCATTCCCACTCTATTCAAATTTTAAAAATAAAAGTTTCCGTTGAACTTAGTATTTTGACCATTTCGGTTAAACCACAAGTTTATTTAAAATTATAACAACAATGTTTATGCAAAGTAACAATATGATATAGACAAGGTAAGCGTTGAGAATCCAATTCCCCGAAACGACTTTCGGCTGATGGCGATCAGAATCAGGAGGTATCGGTGTCCAACAGTTGTCAACGAACAGTTGCGCGTAAGATCGCTACCTTGTCGAATCAGGGGTATATGCGTATGTCGATGTGGCGCTCAGGCCCGTAGACGAAACGAATGATATATAGCGAATGAGTGTAGAAGCGATGATCCAATCCTTTTGGTTGGTTGGTGGTGTGAGGCGTCCTCGTGTGTGGTGATATTCAGCGTGTGGTGACATCCTGTATGGGGTTCTCAGGAGTGATGTGTATTATTAGGGTGTGCCAATAATGTACCTGTTTGGTTGGTGTAGACATATATGCGAGGGGGAGGCTTAGCTCAGTTAACCATCCTCGGCCCCCTAGGCGAATATTTTGCCTAGCATTACACATATGGGCTGTATTATGCATTTCGGCGTGCTGTTGATGGAGTAGCCGAGGGCGCGAATATTAGCTGTAAGAAGCAATTTTGGTTTTAACCGATTTGTATTTTGGTATATACTTGAGATACGCAACTATATTCCGACAATTTTTTGGTTTTATAGTTGGCAATACAATAAGTAGTGATTGTATTTACGATTTTTTCTTTTATCAATTTTTTTATGCGGATTGTTTATGATTTGGCTTTTCTGTATTATCAGAAATTATTTGCAATCTCTTTATTAACGGCTTATGAGGATAGCGGCTCCACGCCTGGCTCGGATATGGCCAGAATGAAAACTCCTTTGAAAACATTTGAAGAGGGATCTTGCGAGAGTGAGATTTATGGTTTTCACCCACTTTTTGAAGTGAGATTGACAACTTTTACAAGTGCTTCCCATAAACTACCCGTTTGATGAGCGCTTAGATAGTTGCGATAACTTTCGTTGTTGATTTACGTGAGTACCTGCAGGCGACGGCCTTACCTCACGGTGTTCCAAAACACAACGTATCAATACAATGCGTTGATAAGCGCCCCAAACAATACGAGCTATTTGCAAGTATTTATTTGGATACCAGTGGCAGTGTGTCTGGATCCACACTACCATCTTGGTATGTTTCGAGGCCGACCTAAAACCTCTTCCGTTTTCGGGTACGGAACCCAGTTGCTTGTGCAACTTCTTTTTTTGAACTGAAAATTCAGTTCTTCCAGCATTTAGGTTTAAACCACAGCCACCACGATACTCTCCACAGGGCCGAACCCAATGAGGAGATTGAACCGAAGTCCAAGGGCTTTCTGCTCCCCGTGGTACCGGAAAGTCTCCGGTCAGTCTGCGTAGCCTAAACTACTGCCAGTTGAGCTATCCATTACTCAAATGACTGGTGACATTTGTCGCTTGGACTTCAAATGTCTTTTTATTCGCTTTTTCATTTAAAGTGTTTATAATATCAGTTCAAGCTGAGTATTATAGCACTATTCCAAAACATACTATGCTGATATTACTGAGCAAGGTATATAATAGCAGTCATAGTGTATATTGGCTTTTAGTCGCCTCTTACGACAGGCATGCCTTGCCGCGGGCATATTCTATCCCCTGCCCGCAGGGGTAATAGTTGCGTTAAGTGCGACCTTTGTTTTTTGTAAGACTGGGTGCGTCACTGTATCACATTGTAAATATGGTGATCTCTTAACTTTATTTAGTAGCGCGCCACATAACTCAAGATTTGAAGCAGGATTTTTGTATCATTATTGGCAAGAGCGATCCTGCGGGGTCGAAAAGTTACATATTTGTGTTTTTAAATCTGATCTTGTCAGAAGGGACTCTGACTTGGTTTTTTCTGCCAATTCGTGGAGTGTTGGAAGATTGGGAATTTAGTGGTAGTCGTATGAAGTACCGGCCATTATTTGATCGAGTAGTTGTGGCTTTGTGGAAGTCTTCACAATACTGATCTTTTGAGGTTGTAATTGATACGAGGGGGGGTTCTTCTAACTCCCAACATTTTTTCAATTGTGAATTGAGGTATTCGTTTGAGATTTCCTCAACTTGAGTTGTCATAGTGGTAACTGGTTCCGTAACTAGTCCACTTAGGATCCAACCGAAAATAGTATTTTGTGCCAATAGTGTGTATTTATTTAATTAATAAATTAATTTTCACTTCACTCACCTTTAGCAAAAAATAATTAAAAAGGAAAGAGAGTCGATTTCGGCGGGTGCTCAAGGAACTAATCGCTAGCGAGTCGATGCAAAAAAAGGGGACGGGATCCTTCTTTTGGTCCCTTATATATCTGTTGATGTCTTCATGGTGGTGTGATCGGTGTTAAGTTGTATTTGTGTGCGTGTTGGTGCATGGTGTAGTGATGTGGAATGTATGGTATGTAGGTGTGGAATGTATGGTAAGTAGATGTGGTGATGTGGATGTGAATTGGTGTAGTGTGACATTGTCTTACGGTGAGGGGGGATTGAGTGGTCATATAGCCATCCCGGCCCCCCTAGGCAAATTATTAGCCTAGTAGTCGCTGCAGCTGTTGTAACGTTTCCACAACGCTGCTCAGTCCATTGGAACGACGTGGTTGCGGTCTAGGCTGTCGACGCCGTGGTGTTACATTCCGCGGGTATACCGCACGAGTTGAGGGTCGAGATCCTGTTGCGCGGCTTCGCAGAGTAGGTGGCCGACCAACGTCGCGCCTCGAGGTGCGATGAAGTAGTGTGTGATGTGGTCTGCTGCAAATTTGGCACAGACCCGTGGACACACACTCTTGAGTCCCATGCGTGTGCGATAGGCAGTTTAGACAGTGCCCGTGTGCCTGGGCAACCTGTTGTCGTTGCAACGGTCGCATACCTTTGAAAATCCCACAATGTTGCAGGCGATGTGGGCGCCGACAAATGGGACATCGTATACGATGTGCCTCTGAAGGCGGCGATGATAGCGTCGGTGAAGGTCGCGTGCCACCGCGAGGAACTGGTGCTGACATCGGTGTCGTTGCAGGTGCGCTTGCAGGTGCGCTTGCAGGCAGTTGCAGCTGCAGATCGGGGCGTTGGGGTAGGCCCGTGCGTGGCACGTTGTTAGCCGACCGCACAGTTGGCGTGGGAGTAGTTGGCGTATCCACATCCATGTTAATCTGTATGAAAGAGTTGTTTAATTATGCAGACTTGTCATATAAAGGATATGGATGATCGTGCCACGTTATGTGGCATGAATGGGTCATCGTATTGATCGACCATTTTTTTTACTAGCTATTTGTTATTTTTAACGGTTATTAACGAGTTTTTCGGTTTTTTGCTTATTGATTTGATTATTTTAGGATTGCGGTAGTATCGATTGATTGTTTGCGATTTGCTGTGTTACTATTATCGGCGGTTGGGAGAAAGCATAGCTTCACGAGCGGTCTGGTTAGCATTCCGCTTTGTGTACGAAGATCAACCACTCGTATGTGACCGTCGGAGCCGTAATGTAGCTTTTCTATGCGCCCAAGCTGCCATTCGGTAGGAGGTAGACAATCATCATGGATGATGACACAATCTCCAAGCTTTGGTGCTTGTTCAGGAGTCTTCCAACGGTATCGTTTATGGAGATCCTTTATGTATTCTTCTTTCCATCGACGGCTGAAATCGTGCTGGAGAATTTTAATTCTTTCCCAGCGATTTAATAAGGATAGCGACTCCACGCCTGGCTCAGGTATGGCCAGAATGGGTGTTCCTTTGAGAAAGTGCCCTGGAGTTAAGGCTGTGAAATCGGAGGGATCTTGCGAAAGGATTGTAAGAGGCCGTGAATTGAGCACGGCTTCAATTCGAATTAATAATGTCGTGAATTCTTCGTAATTGAATTTGTAATTTCCAGCTACTTTTTTGAAGTGGGATTTGAAGCTTTTTACAGCTGATTCCCATAAACCACCCATATGAGGAGCGCTTGGGGGGATGAATTGCCAATTAATGCCTTGGGCCGCGTACTTTTGTACAATTTCAGGTGAGACTTGTTTGATAAAGTCCACAAATTGTTTTTCGGTGGCTCTTTGAGCGCCGATAAATGTTTTACCATTATCGCTCATGATCTTCGATGGAAAGCCGCGTCGACCGACGAAGCGAGCAAATGCCGCAAGAAAAGCCTCCTTCGTCAGATTAGTACAAAGCTCAAGGTGCACTGCTTTTGTCGTAAAACAGACAAAAATAGCCTTTCATCAGAGTGGGAGACCTTAACATGGACGCCTTTATTTGAAAAGGCCCAGCAAAGTCGACACCTGTGATGGAGAAAGGCAGAACGAAGTTGCAGCGTTCCGGGGGAAGTGCTGCCATAATCTGTGTTCTCATCTTTTGCTTGTGCGTGGTACAGATTTTGCACAAGAAAATGCACTTCTTTATTTAAGGCTTAAGTCGGGGAATGTAAAATTCCTGGCGGACCATATGTTGCATTAGGCGATGTTCGGCATGAAGCATTAATATGTGGATATAATTGATGAGTAGTGTGGCAAGTCGAGACTTCTCTGGAACAATTATGGGATGGCGTTCGTTATACGTTAGGCTTGAATTGGCAAGCCGACCATTCACACGAAGAAGACCTTTCGTGTCGAGGAATGGGTTTAGAACTAAGAGGGGACTTCTTTTGTCAATAGGTTTTGATTCTCTCAAAAGTGATATATCGCGGCTGAAGTAGCGCGCTTGCGTAGATGCGATAAGAGCGACCTTTTCTTTTTGTAAGTCTAGGTGCGTCACTGTATCGCATTGGGAGTGTAATGAAGTTACTCCCTTAAGTTTAATTTTGAGTTGCTCTATGAACTTGAGCATGTAAGCGATTACCCTGAGTGCTCGTGGGAACGATGAAAATCGTTCGAGAATGTCAGTATCATCCACTGTTGTGTGAAAGGAGTCGATTTTTCGACTTTCTGGAGCAATTATATTGCGCATGGGCGATTGTGGCCAAGAATCGGAAGATTCTGTTAACCATCGGGGGCCATTCCACCAGAGGGTGGTGGTGGCAAGATGCAGGGGTTTGCATCCTCTTGTACCTAGATCAGCAGGATTGTCAGCACTGGCTACATGTCGCCAAGTGGCTGATCCTACTAGGTCAAGGATTTGAGACGTTCGATTGGAAATATACGTCTTCCATGCATGTGGTGGTTTTTCTAACCAGGCGAGTACGATTTCCAAATCGGATCACAGATATAGTTTGTATTGTGCCATGTTTAAATGCGTTTGTACGATGGACACGAGTTTGGCTAGTAGTAGCGCTCCACATAATTCAAGTCGTGGTAGACTTATTGTTTTTAAAGGAGCCACTTTTGCTTTTGCTACTAGTAAGTGGCATGTGGTCGCATTGTCGCTTTGTGTGCGAACATATATAGTTGCGCAATATGCCTTTTCAGAAGCGTCACAGAAGCCGTGTAGTTCGACTTTGTGCTCTGGGGCATAATTTACCCATCGTGGGATTTGTATCTGTGAGATATCATTTAGATTGCTCGCAAACTGGGACCACTTTTCTAAACGCAGTGGTTTTACTTGTTCGTCCCAGTCGGTTCCATCTAACCATAATTCTTGTATTAGGATTTTGGCTTGTATCATAACTGGCGAAAGCCATCCTGCGGGGTCGAAAAGTTTCGCCACAGAGGATAGAATTTGTCGCTTTGTTATGGCGGATAACGCAGATATTGACTCTGTAGTGTATGAAATATGGTCAGATATTGCATTCCATTGGATTCCCAGAGTTTTTGTTGTACTTTCTTTTCGAATTTAAGGAAATTAGTATCTAACAAATTTTCATGTGGTATATTTTTTAGAATATTAGGGTGGTTCGCCGTTATATTTTTCAACGGAAACCCTGCGGTATTTAAGGCTTGTATCACTTGTGATAGTGACTCTTATGCTTGTGGAAGACTGTGACTTCAAGGCAAGATATCGTCTACATACGTTTGTGTTTTTAACACCTGGGTTGCCAGAGGAAATTCTGACTTGGTGTTTTCTGCCAATTCGTGCAGTGTTCGAATGGCTAGATATGGAGCACAGTTGACGCCAAAGGTAACTGTTTTTAATTTATAGTCGCGGAGTGGACTATTGGGAGATTTTCGGAAAATAATTCGCTGAAAATCTTGATCGTCTTTATGTACGGCTATTTGTCTATACATTTTTTCGACGTCTCCGTTAAATACGTATTTGAATATACGCCAATTTAAAATTAGTAGCATTAAATCTGGTTGGAGTGTGGGTCCCGTAAATAGGATATCATTTAGGGAATTCCCCGAGCTGGTGGATCTTGATGCATTAAAGACAACTCTTACTTTAGTTGTTTTTTTGTCTGGCTTTACTACTGCGTAATGAGGCAAGTAAAATGAGTAATATTTGCCCTTTACGATTTTTTCGCATGGGCTCGTTTCCTCTATGTGGTCTAAATGGAGGTATTCTTCCAACACGCCATCGTATTCTGGCTTAAGCTCACCTTTTTTAAGTAAGTTTTTTTCCATACTTAAAAACTGCTGTATAGCAGAGGTGCGAGAGTGACCTAAGGCGATTGTGTTGGGAAATTGTTGTTTTAGTGGTAGTCGAACGACATACCGACCATTATCTGATCTAGTAGTTGTGGCTTTGTAAAAGTCTTCACAATACTGATCTTCAGGGGTTGTGATTGATATGGGGGGGAGTTCTTCTAACTCCCAAAATTTTTTCAATTGTGAATTGAGGTATTCGTTTGAGATTTCCTCAACCTGAGTGGTCATGGTGGTAACTGGTTCCGAAACTAGTCCACTTAGGATCCACCCAAAAATAGTATTTTGTGCCAGAAATGTATTTGAAATTTTCTCAATACCTTCGAGTATAATCTGTGGTATGAGATCGCTTCCTAATAGAAGGTCTATTTGAGGGGGAGTGTTGCAGCTTTAGGTGTGTGTAGCTTTAGGTGTGAAACCTTTTGCCAATGCTGGCTATTTATGTGATAGCTTGGAAGCATATTTGTAAGTTGCGGTAAGACTATAGCTTCTGCTTGTATGTGCTTATCCGCTTGGGGAGAAATTAGGGTAATGGGGCAGATTTTATTAGAGTTTTGAACTACTCTTCCGCCCATTCCTGTAATTTCAAAGTTGGCTTGTTTTGTTGGCAGTTGTAGCCTAATTTGAGCCCTAGACGCTATAAAAGATCTTTGTGATCCTTGGTCTATTAAGGCCCTAAGTTTAAACAGCTCTCCTCGGTGTTCGATGGAGACGACTGCTGTTGGTAGTAGTACTCTACTTTGATTTTCGCTGTGTAGCGTTTGGGTTTTTAATGCCTTTGAGCAGCATGGTGCTTCATGGCAATTTTCGGGATTTCGCACTTCGGGATTTGCTGTTGCAACTAAACCCGTGGCTCTTTTCATAATTGCGCTATTTGGGGGTGAGCTGGAAAATGTGTTGTAATGCAGAATTGAATGATGTCGTTTATGACAATAAACGCAATTAAATTTGCTTTCGCACTCTTTAAGTGTATGTGTATGTGATAGGCAATTTGTACAAAGTCTTTTTGTTCTCACAAAATTGTTCCTATCGACAATATTTAATTTTTTGAATTTATCGCAAGATTTAAGTTTATGCCCTCCTGTACACAGTTCGCATGACGTTTGTTTATACTGTTCTGACGTGAACGATTGATTTTTAAAAAAACTTCTATTTAAATGGTTATTGCTACTAGTTTGGGGTCTATTAAAGCTTCTATTGAGGTCGTTTTGAACGTTTTTAGTTCTAACTAGTTTTTTGTCTACCCTTTCTGCTATTTCATATTGGGTAGTTAGAAATTCTTTCATTTGCTGCCACGTTGGGCATTTTTTCCGAGATGAGAGCGATTGCTCCCACAAAAGTAACGATTTTTCTGGAACACCGCGGTGCATATATTTTCCAGAATAGGGTCCCAGCTGTCTGTGGGAATATTTTGTGTCGATAAAACCGACAAACAATTAGAAACAGTGGATTGTAGTCTAATGAATTCATCACTTGTTTCTTTCTGAATTTTAGGCAAGTTCATTAGTATCGTTACTTGCTTATCGACCAATATTCTTTCATTTTCGTATCTCGCTTTTAGAGCTTCCCAAGCCAGATTGAAATTATCGTCATTTAGTGCGAACTGTTTTACTATGACGCCTGCTTGACCTTTTGTTTTGTATCGGAGGTGATACAATTTTTGCGCATTTGTTAATTTTGGGTGGTTTATGTAAACGGCTGTAAACATGTCCCGGAAGGACGGCCATTGTTCATAACCACCATGAAAGATTTCTGTATCACATGTGGGCACCTTGAGATGGATGCCTGAACTTGCTTCATGACTTTGGATTTGTGGCAGCTCTACTCTCGGATGTGGAGCAGGTGCTATGGCTTTAATTAATTTTAATTGATCCGAAATCATTGCTTTTGTTTCTTCAAACTGGTCTAAGCAGTTTTCGTACTTGGCGTAAGCCGAGGATTTCAAATTTTCAGGTAGATCTGAGTCGTCAGATTCTACTATTGCGTCATATGCAGCTTGGAGACGTGTCCAGAAATTATCAAGATTTTCCTTTTTGATTTCTAAGACCGATTCAGAATTGTCCTGAATCGGCGAAGATGAAAATCGAGTGCAGTATCGTATTAGACTGTCACTCTCAGAGATAAATTTGGTGTATGAAATATCTTTAACCCGTTTTTGTTTTGTAGCACCTTGCTTTGAGCGTGTAACTTCTGCAGGTGTACATGGACTTTTATCATCTGAAATCATCTTTGGTACTTTTAACAATTGAGATGTTTTTGATTCTTTTGAGTCTGAGCTCATTTAAAAATTGTATGAAATAAATTCAAAATTCCTCAGTGTCGACTGATGGATAATTCAACCGTAAAAAATTTTTTTGTTTGTTAATTAGCGTTCTTAATTTGAAAATAACTGAAATACCCGGCTTCAGTTGTTATAGATACCGGTGTGTATTTATTTTTAATTTAATTTATCAATGTATTGAATAAATTGTTTATCTATTTTATTTTTTATTTTTTGATGTCCTTATTTAGGGGTATGTAGGTATACCCTAATGCGTGGACTTGTAGTTATGTATATATGTACTTGTGCAATTGAGAGCTCGTTGAAGAGATCAATGCACTTTGTACCTAGGTATACACGAATTAGTGTGCTGAAATTATTGTGCGCAATCCTGCTTGTGTTTGTTTGCCAAAGAACAAGGGGTATTGCGGGATATTTGCCAAAATGGACTTTGAAGCAATTGTTAGTTGAGAATTTTTTATATTATTGTGTTTAGCTTTCTTTTACCAAAAAAAATTTTTTTTTTGTAATTATTAATTATTTATGTAATTAATAATTATTTGTTGCTATTTAACCGCACTGTTTAATCAGTTTTAAAATAATCGATATTTAAATAATTAAATTAATTAAAAATGTGTATTTGTACCCACTGTATATAGGGTATGTGAGCATAGGCAGATCGTATGCCGTATGTACAAGTGTGTATGTATATCACTGAGCACGCGTGGTGTTTTTCGGCGTGAGAGAAGCGTGTGGAGAAAAAAAAAATTGTAATACGCAGGTATTTTACCGACTGCGCTTAAGCTAATACATTCTGATATAATATATATGTAAAAATATAAGAGAATGTTTAGTTAAGAGATTTATCGGTAAATGCAATTTGCATATTGTATATATATGTATGTTTGTATTTTTGTCTTTTTGCTGTAGATTCTAGCTGTAATTGTTATTGTGCCTTTAGCTTACTTATTGTTACGCAGTCCTGCTTATTGCTTTATTAAGCCTAAGGGGTACTGCCGGAAATTCTTTGCAAGTAAATACTTGAATTTTTGTTTTTTATTTTGTGGTTGTTGTGTGTATATATATATATACAAATGTAAGCACATAAGTTTAGGCAATCAATAATTTGTTAATATAATATATATATTTACGTATATGTGTAAATATAAGTATATATGTATATAAGGATATTCACCCGATTTTTTGTTTTGTATGTATCGGTTTTTTTTTTTAAATTTTCCGTTAACGTTAGGAAAAATTATAAGTATTTAGTACTTAAATTTTTAGTTCCGTTTTTTTTTTTTTGTTTTTTTTTTTTATATATTTTCCGTTAACGTTTCCTGTACCCGTGCTTTCAAACTGTTAAAACGGATTTTCTTAGTTTTAATGGTATACAGGATTTACAAACATACATATACATATAATTATTAAGAAAAATGAAAACGATACACTCACTTTGTCTCGCCTCAAGGGGGTTTTGGAGAGAATGTGGTTTTCTTTTTGAGGTTTTTGTTTTTTTTTTGGTTCCTTCTTTCCCAACTTCCTTCACGCCAGCTGTCCTGATGCCTGTTGTGCAGCTCTCTTCCTGTGTTTTGTTGTTGTTGGCTGCTATATATTTTGTTTTAGTCTCGCGCCCGTTTTTGATTAATATTTTTTTGTTGTATATTTTCGGGTTTCGCGCCGCGTTTAGTTTTTTTTGTTTTTCGGTTTCGCGCCCGTTTGTTTTTGTGTTGAAGTAATTTTTGTTTTTATGTTTTTGTAGCACAGTTAATATGTGTTGCCTCTTTTCCACTTTTTTTCATATGTGTATATGTACGAACATATGTTCGGTCACTCAACTTCACTAATCTTTTTATACATATGTATGTATGTATGTATATATATGTACAAATATTTTTTTTTTTTTTTTGTAGACTGCACTTCGCTTATGCTCACATTTGATTTTTTGTTTGTTCACTTCTTGGCACCGCACCTTTGTCACCGCACCTTTTTGGTTTTTGTTGTTTTTAATGAAATATATATATATATTTTTCCTGTTTTTTTTTTTTTGTTAAATTTCTGTCACATCACCTTTTTCGTTTTTGTTCACCTTTTCACTGCACTTGTTTTTTGTTTAAATGCACTGGTTCTTTTTTTTTTCCACTGTTTGTTAATTTTTATTTTATTTTTTTTCCACGTTATTTAAATTTTTTTTTTTATGTTTTGTACCCCATAGTGCCGTCCACTAGGGCTCGAAGGACCATATTTATTTAATTAATAAATTAATTTTCACTTCACTCACCTTTAGCAAAAAATAATTAAAAAGGAAGAGTCGATGCAAAAAAAGGGGACGGGATCCTTCTTTTGGTCCCTTATATATCTGTTGATGTCTTCATGGTGGTGTGATCGGTGTTAAGTTGTATTTGTGTGCGTGTTGGTGCATGGTGTAGTGATGTGGAATGTATGGTATGTAGGTGTGGAATGTATGGTAAGTAGGTGTGGTGATGTGGATGTGCATTGGTGTAGTGTGACAGTGTCTTACGGTGAGGGGGGATTGAGTGGTCATTTAGCCAGTGTGTTTAAAATTTTCTCAACGCCCTCTAGTATTATCTGAGGTATGAGATCGCTGCCTAATAGAATGTCCATTTGAGCGGGGGTGTTGCAGTTGGGATCTGCTAGTTTCAGGGGTGAAACCTTTTGCCAATGCTTGCTATTTGTATGATAGCTTGGAAGCATATTTTTTAGCTGCGGTAAGACTATAGCTTCTGCTTTAATTCTCTTATCCGCTTGGGGAGAAATTAGGGTAATGGGGCAGATTTTATTAGAGTTTTGAACTTCTTTTCCGCCCATTCCTATAATTTCAAAGTTGGCTTGTTTTGTTGGCAGTTGAAGCCTATTTTGTGCCCTAGACGCTATGAAAGATCGTTGTGATCCTTGGTCTATTAAGGCCCTTAGTTTAAACAACTCTCCTCGGTGTTCGATGGAGACGACTGCTGTGCGTAGTAGTACCCTACTTTGGTTTTCGCTGTGTAGCGTTTGAGTGTTTTGTGCCTTTGAGCAGCATGGTGCTTCTTGGCAATTTTCGGGTTTTCGGTTTTTGGGAGTTGTTGTTACTACTATACCTGCGATTCTTTTTGTATAGGCGCTTCTTTGGTGTGATATGGGAAATTTGCTGTAATAAAGCATTGAGTGGTGTTTTTTGTGACAATATAAGCAATTGAATTTGCATGTGACAAACAATTTGTACATATACCTATTTTTTAATCTCACGAAATAGTTTTTTGATTGTACTGTTCGGATGTGAACGTTTGATTTCTGAAGAAGCTTCTATTTAAATTGTTGTTGCTACAGGCTTGGGGTCTGTGGAAGCTTCTATTTAGGTCGTGTTGAACGGTTTTCGTTCCGACCATTTTTTTATCTACCCTTTCTGCGATTTCATTTTGGGTAGTTAGGAAATCTTTCATGCCACGTGGGGCATTTTCTTCGTGATGAGAGCGATTGCTCCAATAGAAGAAATAATTTTTTTTGGTAATGCGGCAGTGCATATGTTTACCACCATTTAGTGCGAACTGTTTAACTATTGCGCCTGCTTGACCTTTAGTTTTGTATCGGAGGTGATACAATTTTTGCGCTTTTGATAATTTTGGATGGTTAATGTATACGGCGGTGAACATGTCCCGGAAGGACGGCCATTCTTCATAACCTCCATAAAATATTTCTGTGTCACATGCGGGCACCTCGAGTTGGATGCCTGAACTTGCCTCTTGATTTTGTACTTGTGGCAGCTCTACTCGCTGATGTGGAGGAGGTGCAATTGCTTTTATTAGCTTTAATTGATCAGAAATCATAGCTTTTGTTTCTTCGTACTGGTCAAAGCAGTTTTCGTATAGTGCGTAAGCCGATGATTTAAAATCGTGTGGTAGATCTGAATTGTCATAATCTACTACGGCGTCATGAGCCGTTTGAAGACGAGTCCAAAAATTGTCAATATTTTGTTTTTTTATTTCCAATAATGATTCAGAGATGTCTTGAATCGGTGAAGATGAAAATCGAGTGCAGTATCGTGTTAATCTGTCACACTCAGAAAGGAATATGGCAACCTGTTTTGGGCGTGTAGCTGGTGTAAGTCTTAATATATATAAATCTCGTGTCACAATGTTTGTCCTCAATGTACTCCTAAACCACTTAACCGATTTTAATAAAATTCGCACACCATGTGCAGTTCAATCCAACTTGAGAGATAGGATAGTTTAAATCTCAAATTATAATCGCAATTTTAATTTATTGCTAATTATTTGTCTGTTATTATTTGACAGTCACAATTATCTGTTAACTCAAAATGATTCTAACAGATGTCGATACCTTTCGACTGGGTTGAGTAAGTAATCAATAGATGGCGCTGCTATGGTAAATCTACGAACGTGTCATATAAGCTACATTTTAACAGCATAATTGCACAATTTTCTACACTTATTCAATAGTTGTACAAATATTTTATTTTTTTGTTTTTATTTAACCTCTATTAAAAATTATTTAGCACTTATTATTTCAATGTGCTATGAAAACAAGTTTTTCAGATTTTTTTTCTTATATTTAAACGATTAAATTAGTATTTCAATTCTTATTGAAATTATTATTTAAACTCTATAATTTAAATATGTACATGTCAGTATTATCACATAATTATAAAAGTTAATTAGAATGATTTTCAATTTTTTTTCTCATATTTAAACGATTAATTTATAATTAACCTCGACAACGCGAGCAGCAAAGGGTCACGACGCAAACGTATTGAAAGAGCCCAGCAATTACCAGAACACATCGAAACAAGAAATGCAGCTCAAAGAATCAGGACTGCAGAAAGTCGTGCACAAGAATCTCAAGAACAGTGTGACGAACGTCTGCAACAGAATATTACGAGAAAAAGAGCGGCACGAAAACGAAACATAGCTACAGTACGAGTACGAGATCGACAAAGGCAACGGATCAGCCGCTCATTAACACGTGCATCATTCGTTCGGCTTGCCTTTGAATATGCACCAGATATTAACTACTCAGCGCATTCAAAAATTGCTATCGGTGGAATGGATATAGTATGTCAATATTGTCGGGCATTGAAATTTCGGAATGAAGCAGCCGGCATGTGCTGCGCATCAGGAAAAGTTGTGCACTCATCTCTACCCGCTCCGCCGGAGCCTTTGTTATCCCTTCTTACTGGCAATTCAGATGATTCCAAATTATTTTTGAAGATCACAATCAGCTAATTCAATTGATCAAAAGAGTTTCGCCCCGACTGCAAAATGACAATTATCAAATCGTCATAAAAGCCGACAAAGTACCATTAGGTGAACATGCTGGTAGATTCAACGCTCCAACTGTTGATGAGGTTGCTGTTATCATGGTTGGTGATCCAGTTGACAATAGATCTATAAAAATGACACGGCGAGACAATACTGTCAGTACGATTTCGGATCTACACCGTTCATATGACGCACTACAATATCCATTGATATTTTGGCAAGGACAAGATGAATATCACCTTAATATCAAACAGTATGATCCAAATACCGGTAAATTTGACAATTATCTATTTACTTTCTTACTGTATGTATAGATTTTAATTTCGTATTGCATTTTATTTTTTATTTTTTTAGGTGATTACAGAAATAAAAAAGTTAGCTCAATGAACTACTACGCACACCGAATAATGGTTAGACAACATCAAGACAATTATATCCTTCTATATCGTCAGCTGTTCCATCAATACATTGTTGATATGTATGCTAAGGTCGAAAGCGAACGCTTGCGATTCCTTCGATTCAACCAGGCAAAACTACGATCGAAAGAATATATTCACTTACGAGATGCTGTTGCTGGAAACATCGATGGAAATTTAAATCCCAAGGACATCGGTAATGCTTTCATTTTACCTTCAAGCTACATCGGCAGTCCACGGAACATGCAGGAATACATACAAGATGCGATGACTTACGTACGTCATTACGGCCGACCCGATTTATTTATTACATTCACATGTAATCCGAATTGGGAAGAGATACAAACTTTACTATTGCCAGGACAACAAGCCATTCATCGTCATGATTTAACTGCACGTGTGTTTAAACAAAAATTGAAATCCTTAATTGATTTTATTGTTAAATATTAGATTTTTGGCAAGTATATTTGTAAATATGTAAACAAAGGCAGTGATTTGGCCATATATGAAGTACAAAACGTAAATAAAAATGACGAAATAGTACGATACCAAATGGGCAGATACATTAGCAGCAATGAAGCTATTTGGCATATTCTCAGCTTTCCCATCCACGAAAGAGATCCTGCTGTCTCACATCTGTCAATACATCTCGAAAACGGTCAACATGTATACTTCACTGAAGAAAATGTTCTCTACAGAGCGTTCGAAGCTCCGAAAACGACTCTAACTGACTTTTTTACATTGTGTCAAAAATCTGATGTGTTTGGCCAATTCGCGAAGGCATTGGTGTATGGTGATGTTCCACGTTATTTCACATGGAACAAATCCAGTAAAAAATGGGAGCCACGGAAACAAGGAAAACCACATCCTTCCATTACAGGCATATTCAAAACATTGGGGAGACTTTACACGGTACATCCAAAGCAACGTGAGTGCTTCTATTTACGTTTGTTATTGGTGAATGTTCCCGGACCAACATCTTTTAAATTTTTACGAACAGTTAATGGTCGAGTATTCAATACATACCAGGATGCATGTCGTGAACTGCAATTGCTAGAAGACGATAACCATTGGGACTTAACGCTTGCTGATGCTGCGTTGACATCAACACCGAATAACATTCGTCAGTTGTTTGCAATTATTTTGACGACATGTTATCCCTCGCAAGCACAAACTTTGTGGGAAAAATATAAAAATTGTATGACAGAAGACATCTTGCACCGAATTAGAGAAACAAATCAATGCCAAAACATAGATTATACACCAGAGATGTACAATGAAGTATTGGTCTTGATCGAGGATTTATGTGTTCTTATTTCAAATTTTACTTACCACTTAATCATTATGGTATGCCATCACCTAATCGTCCAGCCACCGACTTAGTCAATACCGATTTACAACGAGAAAAGCAATATGACCATGGAAGTTTAGCAACAATTACCATGAGCAGTGAACCATTACTGACAGCAGAACAAAAAATTATTTATAATCGGATTATGCTGGTTGTTGCTGCTGAACAAGGCGGTTTTTTTTCTTGGATGCACCCGGTGGAAAATACAGTCGCAACAAAAAATCGCATTAGCAGTATCATCGTTAGGCATTGCGGCTACTTTACTGGATGGTGGGCGAACAACACATTCAACATTCAAGCTGCCATTGGACGTTCATAATAAACCAGATGCAATGTGTAACATCAAAAAGAATAGTGGAATAGCTGCAGTGTTGCGGAAGAGTTCTATAATAATTTGGGATGAGTGCACAATGGCACACAAATATTCACTTGAAGCATTAAACAGAACTATGCAAGATTTAAACAGCAATAATAAACTTTTCGGTGGTGCTATCTTACTTTTGTCTGGTGACTTCTGGCAGACCTTACCGGTTATACCTCGCTCTACTTTCGCGGATGAGATTAATGCATGTTTGAAACAATCATTCTTATGGCGAAGTGTTGATCATAAATATGCGAGTACAATTGCAAAATGATCCATCAGCACAAATATTTTCCGAACAACTACTAGATATTGGGAACGGTAAAATAGAACTGCAACCAAATACGCAATGCATTAAACTACCAGACAATTTTTGCACTGTTGTTCAGGATAAAAATGAATTGATTCAGAGTATTTTCCCGGATATACAGAATAATTATTTGAATCATGAATGGCTTAGTCAACGGGCGATTTTGGCAGCCAAAAACGTTGATGTTGACGAAATTAACTTCCAGATACAACAGTTGTTACCAGGCGATCTGATGTCTTTTAAATCAATCGATACTGTTGTTGATGAAAATGAAAGTGTAAATTTTCCGATTGAATTTTTAAATTCATTAGATATCCGTGGAATGCCACCACATAATCTTCGATTAAAGATTGGTTCCCCTATTATTCTCCTCCGTAATTTGAATCCACCTCAATTATGTAACGGTACGCGTTTGGTCATCAAAAAGATCACCGGAAACATTCTTGAAGCAACCATTTTGGCTGGGAAGTTTAAAGGAAAAGTGGTCCTGCTGCCACGTATTCCGATGATACCATCAGATTCTACAATACCCTTCAAAAGGCTACAGTTTCCAATTCGTTTAGCTTTCGCCATGTCTATAAATAAATCTCAAGGTCAAAAAATGTCCATTTGTGGTTTAGATTTGAAAAATCCGTGTTTTTCTCATGGGCAACTATATGTTGCGTGTTCACGTGTTGGGAAACCGTCGAATCTATTTGTGTTCGCTAAAGACAGGTTAACCAAAAACATTGTGCACCGATTGGTGTTAAATTAAATTGAAATTGAAAGT
Source organism: Bactrocera oleae (assembly GCF_042242935.1). Taxonomy (NCBI): domain Eukaryota; kingdom Metazoa; phylum Arthropoda; class Insecta; order Diptera; family Tephritidae; genus Bactrocera; species Bactrocera oleae. Next base: position 46,274,663 of record NC_091537.1, on the reverse strand, counting down.
ATTTATAATTCAAAAAAATAGATAATAATGATTAAAAGTTTAAGACTGTCTGCCTTGCCTACCTTATTCATGAGTTTTAGCGTCACATGTTATTTACTGTATTATACTATAAGTATATTATTATTTGTTATAAAATTAAATGGAAATAATAAATCTAATAAATTTTTACTTTGTATGGATTTCTGCTTAATATCAAGTGTAAGAACATTTTAATTAATTGTGTTCAACGTACTTCCCCTTCAAATCTCAATCCAGTGAATTTGTATACCAACACCAACATTTTCGTCTTTGTTCGTAAATAATTTCATTGTACTAAAGGGTTATAGTAGTAGAAAGTCAACTAAGGAGATCACCATATTTTTTTACAAATACTATCTGTGTGAAAAAGCATAGTGGACTGCGTGACTGGTGTTCTCTTATTGTTCCTCTTAGATTGTTTACTATAATGTAATATAACAAAAACTTTGGCCACAGCAACGCGTGGCCGGGTCAGCTAGCTATTAATATATAACCTTTTATTTATTTTTTCAGTGTAAACTGAATTTACTTGCGATATGATTTTGTTGTGGTTTTATTTTGAATATATTGCTTTATTTAATTTAATTGATAAAAATCGGACTTTTAATTCAATAATATTTTTTATGTCCTTATGTTAATGTATTTAGGTACACCCTAATACACGGACTTGTGAGTATATATTTATGTGCTCGTGAAATTGAGAGCTCGTTGAAGAGATCAATACACTTTGTACATAAGTATGCACGGATTGTTTGTGCGTATGTATGTATATTCTCTAATGCAATTGTGAACTCGTTCAAGAGATCAATGTGCTTTTATCTTTTTAAGTGTGCGCAATCCTGCTTGTTTGTTACAAGGGGTATTGCGGGGTGTACGCCAATATGGACTTTGAAAATATGTAGAACTATAATTGTATATGTTTTGAATAAAGTTGTACCCAAGATATTGGGGAGCACACACTATTTATCTAAAATTAACACTTGCTTTATTTCAGAGAAACGCTCGCAAATACCTTTTAATCAAAATGCCCGCATATGGGGCGTAAGCAATTTATTTCACTTCTATACAATATGTTGTATATTTAATGTTGTATACACAATGAATAAAAGCACAAATTAGTTTATATAACGAATTGAAAATGCGTCAAAAAGCTAGCGCCCAGGTTCGTATAGCGAAAAACAATATATAGGATCGCTGTAGCAGCTGTCCAAAAATCGAATGTCCGTTTTGCGATGATCCCGTCCTTTTTTCTTAGGTGTCTTCGTGCATGTTGTTCTCAGAGGCAGAGTGCGGTGGTGTCGTTGTGTGGGGTGAAATTCCTTGAGTGTTCACAGGTGTGGTGTGTTTCATTAGGGTGTGTCAGTTTTTCCCGAGTAGAGTGGTGCACTTGTAGGAGGGAGTTTAAACTCATTTAAACATGTTTTAATATGTATATATTTAAATATTATTTTTATTTGTGGGCAATTGAGAGCCCGTTAGAGATATCAATGCGTTTTTGTGTTTGTTTCGCAATCCTGCTTGCTTGTGTTTTAACAAGAGGTTTTGCTTGAATAGATGTACATATGCGTATGTACTTAAGTTCTTGTTAAAAGAATATTTTATGTATTTATATATATATTTTTTTTTAAGAGATTGTTGTTTTTGTTTGCGTTTTAATAAAAAATAAAATTAAGGAAATTTTATTTCACTTTGTTTATTCATTCGCAATTTGAAAATCACTTTTTAGTGAATGTTTAAATTTTTAAAAATTTAATATTACGCAATGTTGAGTATGGTATAAAAATATAGGTAGATTGTATGCCGTATGTATGTATAAACTGGGCTTCTATATTTTGCAATGAAAGAGAACGCGAAAAAGGAATTGATAATGTGGAGGTATTATCCGTATGCACATATATGGATGTAAATATGTACTTGGTTTTTGTAAATATATAAATATGTCGTTTGTATTTATTTTGTTTCTCTTTCTTTGTCTTTAAATTTTTGTTATATGTTTGTGCCTTTGCTTACTTATTTTAGGCAATCCTGCTTACTGTTTTTGTTAAAAATAAGGGGTATTGCCGGAAAATATTTGCAAGTAAATACTTGAATTCTGTTTTTGTTTTTTGTGTTTCTAAAATATGTGTATTTGAAAACACAAAGGCAAGCTTATAGGCATTAGTAATTATATATTGAATTTTGTAAATATTAAATATTTCGAAACATACATTGTACCAAACTGTTTTCGGTTTTCCGTAAATTGAACCGAAACTTATAACAGTTTGGTAACCGCTTTATTATGGTGTAAAAACGGTATTTCAAATAGCCAATTTTATATTAGTATATATATATATACCTATATACATATATGCATATAATAAAGTAACATAAAATAGAATGAATACGCTCACTTTCATGTTCCTCAAGGGGCTCTTTTGAAGGACGTGTGTTTGAATGTTTAATTCCTTGTTCAAATGATCGCGCCCGTTTATTTTGTTTTTATTTCTATCTTGTCTTTGGGTTTCGCGCCCGGTTTTGTTTAAGTTGGTTAAAATGTTGGTATTTTTTATTTTTGGCACGCACTTTATGTATACTTGTTTGTCAATATGTTTTTTCATTTTTTTTTGTATTATTTTTCTTCGCACTTTTGCATTATATTATATATACATATTTATATGTGTCACTATATTTGGTTTTAGCTAACACTATTTTAGTTATATGTGTAAGTATACAGATGTGTACTTTTTTGTTTTTTCTTTAATAACACCACTTTTTCTTTCACTGCACTCTTTTCGTTTGTTTTTTTGTTTTTTGTTATCTATTCTGTCACTATAGCTTAGCTTGTTGTGTTTTTTTTTATTTTTTTTTTAATTTCGCAACTTGTTGCTGTTTTTGTTTATTTTTGTATACCGTACTGTTTTGTTTCACTGCATTTTTTTTAAATTCTCTTTAAGTTTTCTCACCATATATGTGTATTTTTTTTCCGTTTGTGTGTACATATATACAAGTATTAACGTTTTTGCCACTTCGTAGCACTTTTTTTCACTTAAGATATATATATATATTAATTTTTTTTTTTTTAATCCATAGTGCCGCTCACTATGGCTCGAGGGACCATGATTATTTGATTAACAAATTTATCGGAAAGCACATACCATTCCCACTCTATTCAAATTTTAAAAATAAAAGTTTCCGTTGAACTTAGTAGTTTGACCATTTCGGTTAAACCACAAGTTTATTTAAAATTATAACAACAATGTTTATGCAAAGTAACAATATGATGTAGACGAGGGGAGCGTTGAGAATCCAGTTCCGCGAAACGACTTTTGAATGATGGCGATCAGAATCAGGAGGTATCGGTGTCTAACAGTTGTGAACGAACAGTTGCGCGTAAGATCGCTACCTTGTCGAATCAGGTGTATATGCGAATGTTGATGTGGCGCTCAGGCCCGTAGACGAAACGAATGATATATAGCGAATGAGTGTAGAAGCGATGATCCAATCCTTTTTGTTGGTTGGTGGTGTGAGGCGTCCTCGTGTGTGGTGACATCCTGTATGGGGTTCTCAGGAGTGGTGTGTATTATTAGGGTGTGCCAATAATGTACCTGTTTGGTTGGTGTATACATATATGCGAGGGGGAGGCTTAGCTCATTTAACCAACCAAGTTTCTGTAAATCCAATTATATGGAAATTAAAATTGGAACTGTTTCATAATTTTGTATTAAGACCTCTAACATTTTGATAATATATGCTAGCGAATTTCTACCAATCAGTTTTTTATATCGGAGGTTGGTTTTCGTAATTTAACAATGTTTTCCTCAGTTTGACTTCTAAGTTTAAGTTTAAATTCGCGTACAAAAGCCCCAGGTGGCCAGAATGAACTATCTAAGATCTTTTTGAATGTTTCAAGAGATACGTCTATTTGAAACGATGACATACTTCTATCATAATTGAAGTTAAATTTACGGATATTGATATAATCGATTTTCAAACGTGACGAAATGTAAGATTTAATATCCTCCACCAAGGTATCTTTGGCAAGTCTCGAAATAAATATAGACTTTTTAGGTGGAATAACTATCAAATTATTAACTAATGCTACTAAGTTATTAGGGGGAGCCTCTGGAATTGTGAGACACTTATTACTATTAGATAGAGCTTTTGGGGAATTGAGCTCTTTGGAAGTTGACGGCTTATCACCTTCTTGAAGGCAAGGTGAGAAGAGAGATTTATAAACAATATAGCGAGCAGTTTTAGAAGCACTGGAACAAATAAAAAGCTACACGCAACACAGCTGTGAATAAAAAAGTAAATGAGATAAATAAAGAGAGAAAATAGAATAAAATAAAACAAAATGAAACAAAAAGCTGACTCGGCACCAAAAATTCAAAAGTTTAAATTTTTAAATACTGCACCAACTTAATAACATATAATACTTATCTTGCAACTCAGAGTTAAATCACTAAAAATCTGTAATAAATCAGTAAAAAAATCAATTAAGCTTGAAGAATTTTGTAAAATAAAAACCCAAAAGTTCACAGTCAAAAAATTCCAGCTTTAGAGCTTAAAGTGTTGCCACCTTATATGACATATACATATAGACAATGCTTCAGCAACTATATTTGTTGCCCCTGGTTATACTCTTGTAACATGTTGCATGTTGTACAGCATAACAGTTTTGTTCACCTTACGGGTGTTTGTATCACATAAAAATAGCCGAGATAGATATAAGGTTATGAATTTATAAATGATCAGGATGACGAGACGACTTGAAATCCGAGTGACTGTCTGCCCGCCCGTCTGTCCGTCTGTTTGTGCCAGCTGTCACTTGAGTAAAAATTTAGATAACCTAATAAAACTAAGTACACGTGTTCCTTGGCATAAAAAAGTGAGAACGAGTTCGTCGATTTACGTAATCGGACCACTGCCACGCCCACAAAACGCCATTAATCGAAAACCTATAAAATGCCATAACTAAGCACTAAATGAAGATATAAGCTGTAATTTGGCACAGGGAATCGCAGTATCAAGGGGATCTGTGGGCTAAAATTTTTAAAAAAGTAGGCGTGACCCCACCCTCTAATACCTTCCTACTGATAGTTTGATGAATGAAATCAGATTATAACCCCGCCCTCTCTCTATATAACGGTTTAGTTAAAAACTACTAAAAGCGCTATAAATCAAGAATTAAATGCACCAGAGGCATAAAATTTTACACCCAGGATGATACAAAGAATGATCCCCTTTTTGTCGGAAATATCGTTCAATCTATGAGATATATTTTTAGAATTCGGGGAACATGATTCTTTGATAATAAAATAGGTTGAATTGGGCCAATACTTCCCTTAGCCCTCATATACCTAATATAAAGATTTTCGAACTTCCAGTTGACTGTATACCACATATATCGGCCAATGCGGGAGTTATTTTAATGAAATTGAAAGAGCGTGTTTTTCTAATAATAGTGTATCTTTGTGCCTCAAATAGGTAAAATCAGGTGAAAACTTGCCTTAGCCCGCATATAACTGATATTCAGGATTTTGAAACGTCCGGCTGACTTTACTCCAAATATATGTTTATAAATGTATATTCACAAAATTGCTTGAAATAAGTTCTCAAGTGTATCTAAACAATGTTAAAAATTAATGCGATCAGCCCTTTCATTTCTCCCCCCGACTTTGCACCCTACTTTATTTTAAGTGGACACGTTTTCCTAAAGGTTATAAAATTATATTATTGGTTTGGCGCTCAATATAAATGAAATTTATTTATTAATATTACCAATACCTGAATGTATTTCCCTGGCTTTGATCCTTGCAAGTTGCAAGAATATAAAATGTACGGTTACACCCGAACTTAGCTGTTCCTTACTTGTTCCCAATTTATTTTTGGTTAAAACTCCTCAATAAATGCTCTCCATCTTTTAATTTTTATAATCTTGCTAAAGAGTATAGTATTTTTGTTCACCTAACAATAAAAAAGTCGAGTTATTTATAGGGTTATACAATATATACGTAGGAACTATTTATTAAACAACACACTAAATTCTGGTTCAAATTAATATTTTACTTTATTTAGTTGGTTGTTGTCTTGCTACTCACTATCTAGCCATTGTCGTTATTTGTTGTGTTGCTCGTTTTGCTTTCTGTTCGTCAGGGTTGTATTTTGTCGTATTGTCCAGAAACTTTTCAACCAACTTGTATATTGATATATAATCTACAAAATTTTATAAAATTTACATAACAACATACATAAACCATATAAGTGCGATAGTTTATTTCGACTATCGATGGTTTATGCCTTATCTAGATATACCAATAATTTTTATAAATTACATACATAATAATATAGTCTAGTAATACCAAATGTGAAGTCTAATTTTGGAAAACATACCAGCAAGTCACAGCTATGGACACTCAAAACATTGAAGGAATTCGCGCGGAAACTAACACATACACCCCGTGCAACTCATAAGCCCAATGCGTAAGAAAGGGATGAACGATAATACGTACACAATAGTTTCAGTAAGAGTTCTCAACTGGACCTTAAAAAACTCATAGAAATTTTAACAGAAATCTCTAATAGCACTGTTGGGTAATAAACCGGTGACGTAACAGATAGGTGGCTCGCAGGGATGGTAGCCTTAAAATCATCTTTTCATTCTTGGCTTGGTTGCAGGCATATTTTTTCAAGGGTGAGAATTTTTAATGTTCTGAAATGCCGGCTGCACATAACGTCAGTTATTCATACATGCAGCCGCAATTCAAAATATTTGACGCCTCGGTTTTCCAGTATTTTAATAAGAACTAATAACCATGGACAAATAAGAATTTTAAAGAAACCTCCGTTTTATTTAGTACTCCTGGTGGTGAAAATCCACAAATTATTCATGCACAACTATTACATTCATCTAAATTGACAGTTTGGTGTGGTTTTTGGTCTGGTGGAATTAACGGTCCGTACTTCTTTCGAAATTAAGCTGGTGACACCGTTACTGTCAATGGAGAGCGATATAGATCGATGGCAACCAACTTTTTATGACCTCAATAGGAAGAAGTTGATATTGACAACATCTGGTTCCAACAAAACGGAGCTAAGTGCCACACAGCTCCTGCAAAAACCGAATTATTCCGATACGATATTCAAGACATATTTCTTGCAAAAGAAGTCTTGGAGGCCATTTGAATCATGTTATATTCAGAACTTAATTGTATCGCTTGTACTTCACAGTGAATAAAAACATTAAAATTCTCTTAACAATTAGTGCGTTTTTCATTATTAAAAAAAAAGTATATCACTCCTATTAGAAAACCCTGTATATGTGTGCTTAAACAAATTAAGAATAGGAAATAAATAATGTTAAACAAAGTGCCCGATTTTTCCAAAATAAAATATACTGTTATTTACCTAAAAGCGTATTCTGTTCAACGCAAACTTTATCGCTTCAGTTAAGCAGTACAGTCTACACTGAGAAAATTATATTTAATTTTGACACTGATATTGTGCTAGATTTACCTCTTCACCAATTCAAGAAAACTCTGAATCGGTGTTAAAAATTAAAATGAAAAATCTTGAACATTTTTGGATACGTCTCTAAGCGGCTCATGACGCAGCAGTAGGAACTGATCACTCAGATTTACCTGAAAATGTTAAATCTTCGGACGAAAACTGTTTAAACTAGTATGAAGAATCCAAAGCGATCAATTCCATCAAATCCACATCCGAGAAAAATATGTATCCCTGATGATGATCCTGTATACCAAATAAGAGTCTTTTATCTTGTTGTGGAGCTTAGTTATGGCAATTTATTTGTTTTTGATTAATGGCGTTTTGTGGGCGTGGCAGTGGTCCGATTACGCCCATTTGCAATACCAACCGTCTTACGGTACCATGTGTACCAAGTTTCATAAAGATATCTCAAGCTTTACTCAAGTTACTGCTTGCACAGACGGACGGCCAGACGGACAGACAAGTCTGTAGCAACAAGTTGCGAGAGTATAATAAAAATAATAAATAATCCGCACAATAAGCCGACAAAAGAAAACTTCGGAATTACAATAAGTCAATAACACAACAAATCTAAAAGGACACTCAAGGGGTTCCTGGATATTAAAATGAGATAAGCCTGCCCCTACACATACATACATCCATTTTTCTATAACTTCATAAAACTAAAACCGTTTTAAATTTAAATTCGTTACTTTAAGTGAAGTTGTGAAAATAAATCAAAAATAGGCGAATTATCCATAAAATAAACTGATATTTTTATTTCTGAGCTATTAATAGCTTCTATCGCGGGCTTTGAGTGTGGCGACCGAATCAAGAAATTACAATTTTTTTAATGGCAAATAAAAATATGGAATTTAATAAAAATTTAATTAATATTATTATATTATATTTTTTCTTATTTTGGCTGGCGATTTCCACATCAATTTCGCTGATAAAAAATCAGAGTAGTTGACAACTTTTCTTTCGAAAAAATTGAATTTGAAAATGAATAATAATCCACAAGAATCCACGACAAAATATGAGACCACCATTGACGCGGTATTTACCGGATATTTAGACGATATCAAGTCTTAAGCTCATGTTTTTTATTGCAGTTACCAACTCATCCTCACTAGAAATGAAGGCGCAATTGCTAAACGTCAAAACCTTCTGAACTCAGGCAACTGTCAAAGTTCAGTAGGACCACTAACAAAAATTTAATAACAGTGAAAATGAAAGAAAATACGTAATTGAAATGTATGTGATGTTTTGTGATGCCATGCTTATTAGTAATAATATCCAATTGAAAATTATAAAAAAAATAATAATTAATTGAGAGCTAGTACATTTATTTTTTGGTTAAGTACTGAAAGTTCAAAAATCAATTGTTTTAATATATTACAAAATCACAAAAAAAGGGTTTAAATAGTCTCTGCATACTTTTAACGGAAAAATGTATAATAATATTTAATCTTAATAAATGTGGGGTATTTTAATTTAAATTCCCAAAAAATATTATTTGGTCCGATTTGGCTACAATGGAAATTTTATAAAAAAACACTAATTTTAAGGCGTACTCACAGTGAAATAAGTTGGGCATCCTTTTATTCCTGGTTTCAATGATAAAAATTCCTGAAAAATCTCCATGTATTATAAGATATTAAAAATATTATAAACAATATTTACTTCTCAATTATTTGATAAAAACAAGATTTACTTATCGGTCACCACGCTCAAAAAGTAGAACTTGAATTAATATCAAAGAAGAATACTGCATAAAAAATAAATAAATAATTATATAGGCATAAGTTGATACAAAATGCTATGCAATGACCTTACCGCGTGCCAGTTATATCTTTTTTTATTATTAAGTAGGAATAATACAGTGCGTTCCCCACAAAGTTGGGTACACTCGATTCGTTTATACAATTCGATCGGCATCGTTCCCCAACCAAATTCGACACTCAGCGCTCCTGGTCAACATGTTAACTCTTTAATCCTTGACTAATAATTTGAATATTATACATATGTATATTACAATATAGTAAACGGATGAATATCAAACATACATAATTATTTCAAGAACACATTAATTGCGAGTGTTTGTGAATTATTAGAATTTTAGAGCATTTGATTGGGTGTACATTTTTAAACAAAATAATCCAATACTATATATATAAATATACATCGTAGCTTCCGATGGGCAATACTTTGAACATTAAATGTATAACAATTTTTTCACAATAAAGTCTTAATTTTCGAAAAAACCGCACGAATTAATGCATGTACCATAAATATTAAAGTCTAAGTTTATTATCTTATAGGCACAATGAAAACAGCAATACAAATTTCATTGATACTTTTCGGTGTCACCGTTATCACACCATATATATTTAATTACATAAGAGTCAAGTAAGGAAGAGCTAAGTTTGGGTCTAACCGACCATTTCATACTCTTGCGACTTGCAAGAATCAAAGCCATGGAAATAAATTCAGATGTTGGCAAAACTTTATATTGAACAAGTAAGGAAGGGCTAAGTTCGGATGTAACCGAACATTTTATACTCTCGCAAAGTCAAATGGTATACTCGTTTGAGATTTCTTTGTGGATTGACTGATATTTTCGGTAGAAGGTCAACTATAGGCACTGGGGTCCACATATTTAGTACTTAGGGGTTTGAACAGTTTTGGTTCGATTTAGACAATTTTTGGCCGCAGGGTGGCATACTTTAATTGCATTATTCACGCAAAGTTTTATCCCGATATAATCATTGTTACCTGATTTGCATAGTGGAAAGTGAAAGAATCAGATGGCATTGAAAATGGTGTTACATGGGAAGTAAGCGTGATTGTAGTTCGATTTTCGCACTATGACATAGAAACATGAAAAGAACGTTATGCACCGAATTTGGTTGAAATCGGTTGAGCAGATCTCAAGATATGGGTTTTCACCTAAAAGTGGGCTGTGCCACGCCCACTGACTAATTTTGAACGCGTTTCCTATAAAGCCAATTTATACCATCTCAGAGATAATATTTAATGTCTCTGGCGTGTTTAGTGCTTGATTTATCGCGCTTTTAGTAGTTTTTAACAGTACCGTTATATGGGGAGTGGGCGGAGTTGCCACCCGATTTCAACTATTTTCACACCGTCAATGAAGTGCTAAAAACATTTGCTTCTAGTGAATTTTGTTATTATAGCATTAGCGGTTTAGGAGATATGCACATTAAACCTATTAGAGGCGGGACCACGCCCACTTTAAAAAAAAGTTTTAACTGCAGATGCCCCTCCCTAATGTGATCCTGTGTACCAAATAACAGTCTTGTATCTTATTGCGGAGCTTAGTTATGGCAAGTTATTTGTTTTTGATTAATGGCGTTTTGTGGCCGTGGCAGTGGTCCGATTACGCCCATCTGCAATACCAACCGTCTCACGGTACCATGAAAAATGTCTACCAAGTTTTATAAAGATATCTCAATTTTTACTCAAGTTAGAGCTTGCACGGACGGACGGACGGACGGACGGACGGACAGTCACCCGGATTTCAACTCGTCTCTTCATCCTGATCATTTATATATATATAACCCTATATCTAACTCGATTAGTTTTAGGTGATACAAACAACCGTTAGGTGAACAAAACTATTATACTCTGTAGCAACAGCTTGCGAGAGTATAAAAATGATGCGAAAACGTTCAACTTCATTGTTCGACGAAATGGTGAATGGATTACAATCAAATTTGGTATCACATTACCTTGTTTTAAAGGTCATAAGCTCACATAGTTTTATTACTACATTTTTGTCTGAATTTATCCATTTTACGCACAAAGATACACCAGTAAGTTCGAAAACCTTTATATTAGGTGTATGAGGGTTAAGGGAAGTATTGATCTGATTCAACCCATTTTTGACAAAAGGGTATGTTATTATCAAAAAAAAGGCATTGTCTTCGAATATTAATTATATTATATATCACACAGGTTGACCGATATTTTCGGGAAAAAGTCAGCCATAGGCTCTGGGCTCCACATTTCCGGTATGCGGGGGCTTGATTAGTTATGATAAGATTTTGAAAATTTTTAGACCTGTGATGACATACCTTATAGGAAATATTCCCGCAAATTTGTATCCTGATATATTAATAAGTGCTTGATTTGTATACTGGAAAGTGAAAAAATCAGATGCAATTTAAACTTGGGTTGTATGGGAAGTAGGCTTGGTTACTGTCCGATTCGCCCATTTTCCACTATTACATGGATATATCAAAATAGTCTTATGTACCAAATTTGGTTGAAATTGGTGGAGTAGGTTCGGAGAAATGTGATTTCACCTAATTGTGGGATACTACACCCATTTTCCAATTTTGACACCAGCTGCTATAAAGCCTTTTTGTCTCATCTCGAATTTAAAATTTAATTTCAGTGACGCATTTCGATTTTGATTTATCGCTGTTTTAGTAGTTTTTAACAAAACAGTTATATGGGGAGTGGTCATGAGTATCATCCAATTTAACATATTTTCATGCTGTCGCCAGAGGTGTTGAAATACTATGTCCTGTGCAAATTTAGGTGATATAGCTTGAATTAAATCTACTAGGAGGCGAAGCCACGCTCACTTCAACAAAAATTTTGAACCAGAGGTGTTCCTTATTATTGCGATTCTTTGTATCAAATTATGGTTTGGTATCTTAATTTGCGGCTTAGTTATGGCAAAATATACATAGGTTTTCGATTGATTGCGTTTCATTTGCGTGGCAGTGGTCCGATTAAGCCCATCTACTCATTCTCACTTTTTTGCAAAGGAACACGTGTACAAAGTTTCATGGCGATATCTCAATTTGTGCTCAAGTTATCACTTGCACGGACGAACGAACAGACAGACAGATCACTTGGATTTCAACTCGTCTCTTCATCCTGATCATTTATATATAATATATAATATATAACCTTATATCTAATTCGATTACTTTTAGGTGGTACAACACAAAACTATTATACTCTGTGGCAACTTGTTGCAAGAGTATGAAAATTATATACTTATAGAAGAGGAAGATGCAGCAATTTTTGAAAATTATGAAACTATATACCTTTTGACAAACTCATCATTATTTGAAAATATAGTAGAAAATTTCAAAACCAATGAAGAAATAATATTAATTGATAATTCAAGTATAGATTTTAAAATATTAATAATAGAAACATTATTAAAATAATTATTGTAAAAATTGATAATTATAGATCAAAAAGAGGTATTAATGAACTTGGCACAGTTTGAAAATAAATTTCAGGTACACTTGACCATGACGATTTTAAAATAAAGTAAATTAATAGAAAATAATAATAAACAGTTCACAACAAATTCACAATTACTTGTATTTAAAACAATTACGGAATTAACACATACATATATTAAAACAATTACAAAACAGCTTAATGAACGTGAAAACACAGTAGAAACCATTATGTTGTCAAAGGTATTTTGAAACCTTCAATTCTAGATAGGCAGAAATAATAAATGAAGAAAAAGTTATTGTGACAATATCAGATCTAATTGATGTTTCAAAATTTAAAATCGCACAAAAAAAAAAACAATTTAATAGTTGTTTACATTAAATATCCATAAATAAATTTTTTTTTAATTTTTTGTCTGATATGTTAAATAATAAACCCGCTAATTGTACAAAAATAAAAGAAGCAAATAAATCATTAAAAATTATAAACTACAGTGCCATAATTACACAACGTTAATAATCACACAATGGAGGGAGTTTACTTAATAACCTTTCCAAAATGTAATAATAGATGATACAACATATGAAAACCCAACAGAGAAAGTTTTGAACTATTTAAGAGAAGGAAAATTTAAATAATTCTTTGTAAAATAATATTTCGAAACAAAAAATATTAAATTAAGATTAAACAATATTAATATACTAACGCCAATAAAAAAGGAAATAAAAAGAAATATGTATTCTATGGTGGCCAATTGCTACCATAGTATTTATTAATAACAATAGTTACATATTTGATGTATCAATTAATCATATATATTAACTTAAAAATTAATATAAAAAACGCAAATGAAAAAGAGAAATTAAAAAAAAGTGTCAAATATAAAAAGTCATGTTACTACTCTGTAGTCGAAGACGGGACGCTTTGATTTAGAGGTGGGGGAGTTAGCAAAGCGCTTAGCCATTAGGTTAACAAATATAATAATATTAAAACGATTAGGCTATTAGCAATAAGGAAGCGGCCATCAGCTAGCATCTATGATTCATAGGATTAAGGTACATACTTGTAGGATTAAGATACATTTCCTAGAATTCACGCCTAGCTTTCATCTCTAGACATAAGGAAAATAATATATAAATGAAATTGAAATAAAGATATAACAGTTCAGTCGTTTACTAGCTTACAAAGCTTACATCTTTAAAATTTAATTATATATGTTTATCCTGTGTAAGCAGTTTCTTATTTTGCTTGCATATCGGTAACTTTTCTAAAGAAAAAACAACTTAAATTCAAATATTTTTAAATAGCAAACTAATTTATTTAATTTTTGGATAATAAAAAAAACCTAAATAAAAAGTATACAAATTTTTTATAAAAAATGTATGCATGACATAGAATATTTATTGGCTAGTATAAAATTATCAACGTTTTTGATTTTCTCGCAAATATCGACACTTGTCAATTGGGTCAAAACAATCAACGAAATGAAAACATGCTGATCTCTAAACATCTTAATATATATAAATCTCGTGTCACAATGTTTGTCCTCAATGGACTCCTAAACCACTTAGGTTAGGTTAGGAGGTCGATCCCAGAAGGGATCCCACTTGGACAGCTTAGCTCCTAAACCACTTAACCGATTATAATAAAATTCGCACACCATGTGCAGTTCAATCCAACTTGAGAGATAGGAAAGTTTAAATCTCAAATTATAGTCGCAATTTTAATTCATTGCTAATTATTTGTCTGTTATTATTTGACAGTCACAATTATCTGTTAACTCCAAATGATTCTAACAGATGTCGATACCTTTCGACTGGGTTGAGTAAGTAATCAATAGATGGCGCTGCTATGGTAAATCTACGAACGTGTCATATAAGCTACATTTTAACAGCATAATTACCACGTGTTGTTGACGCTATAGAATTAATTAAATTTATTTTGTAGTGAACGAAATACCGTATAATTCAATTATTTCCACATTTTAAATTTTTGGTGTTAGCATAGCCGGCCACGTGTTACTTAGACTAAAGTGTAAATTGAATTCATATTATAATGAAGATAATACAGTGAAATTAATCCTGTTTTTTACTTATTTGTGCTTCATTGATCAAAACTTTATAATTTAATTTGAATATATGTATGTAAGTATTATCACATTATTATAAAATTTAATTAAAATGTCAATCAAAAAATGATACACAATTTCCTACACTTTTTCAATAGTTGTACAAATATTTTTTTTTATTGTTTTTATTTAACCTCAGTTAAAAATTATTTAGCACTTATTATTTCAATGTGCTATGATAACAAGTTTTTCAGATTTTTTTTCTTATATTTAAACGATTAAATTAGTATTATTAGGTGGTACCATACTCACCACTACTTTCAAAAACTTACAAAGCTCATATCAATGTTGAGCTTTGCAGTTCTGTTAAATCAATTAAGTATATTTGTAAATATGTAAACAAAGGCAGTGATTTGGCCATATATGAAGTACAAAACGTAAATAAAAATGACGAAATAGCACGATACCAAATGGCCAGATACATTAGCAGCAATGAAGCTATTTAGCATATTCTCAGCTTTCCCATCCACGAAAGAGATCCTGCTGTCCAACATCTGGCAATACATCTTGAAAACGGTCAACATGTATACTTCACTGAAGAAAATGTTCTCTAAAGAGCGTTCGAAGCTCCGAAAACGACTCTAACTGACTTTTTTACATTGTGTCAAAAACCTGATGTTTTTGGCCAATTCGCGAAGACATTGGTGTATGGTGATGTTCCACGTTATTTCACATGGAACAAATCCAGTAAAAAATGGGAGCCATGGAAACAAGGAAAACCACATCCTTCCATTACAGGCATATTCAAAGCTAAGACATTGGGGAGACTTTACACGGTACATCCAAAGCAACGTGAGTGCTTCTATTTACGTTTGTTATTGGTGAATGTTCCCGGACCAACGTCTTTTAAATTTTTACGAACAGTTAATGGTCGAGTATTCAATACATACCGGGATGCATGTAGTGAACTGCAATTGCTAGAAGACGATAACCATTGAGACTTAACGCTTGCTGATGCTGCGTTGGAATCAACACCGAATAACATTCGTCAGTTGTTTGCAATTATTTTGACGACATGTTATCCCTCGCAAGCACAAACTTTGTGGGACAAATATAAAAATTGTATAACACAAGACATCTTGCACCGAATTAGAGAAACAAATCAATGCCAAAACATAGATTATACACCAGAGATGTACAATGAAGTATTGGTCTTGATCGAGGATTTATGTGTTCTTATTTCAAATTTACCACGTAATCATTATGGTATGCCATCACCTAATCGTCCAGCCACCGACTTAGTCAATACCGATTTACAACGAGAAAAGCAATATGGCCATAGAAGTTTAGCAACAATTATCATGAGCAGTGAACCATTACTGACAGCAGAACAAAAAATTATTTATAATCGGATTATGCTGGTTGTTGCTGCTGAACAAGGCGGTTTTTTTTCTTGGATGCACCCGGTGGAACCGGTAAGACATTTTTAATATCGTTGATTCTTGCCAAAATACGGTCGCAACAAAAAATCGCATTAGCAGTATCATCGTCAGGCAGGTTAAACAGCAATAATAAACTTTTCGGTGGTGCTATCTTACTTTTGTCTGGTGACTTCCGGCAGACCTTACCGGTTATACCTCGCTCTACTTTCGCGGATGAGATTAATGCATGTTTGAAACAATCATTCTTATGGCGAAGTGTTGACCATAAATATGCGAGTACAATTGCAAAATGATCCATCAGCACAAATATTTTCCGAACAACTACTAGATATTGGGAACGGTAAAATAGAACTGCAACCAAATACGCAATGCATTAAACTACCAGACAATTTTTGCACTGTTGTTCAGGATAAAAATGAATTGATTTAGAGTATTTTCCCGGATATACAGAATAATTATTTGAATCATGAATGGCTTAGTCAACGGGCGATTTTGGCAGCCAAAAACGTTGATGTTGACGAAATTAACTTCCAGATACAACAGTTGTTACCAGGCGATCTGATGTCTTTTAAATCAATCGATACTGTTGTTGATGAAAATGAAAGTGTAAATTTTCCGATTGAATTTTTAAATTCATTAGATATCCGTGGAATGCCACCACATAATCTTCGATTAAAGATTGGTTCCCCTATTATTCTCCTCCGTAATTTGAATCCACCTCAATTATGTAACGGTACGCGTTTGGTCATCAAAAAGATCACCGGAAACATTCTTGAAGCAACCATTTTGGCTGGGAAGTTTAAAGGAAAAGTGGTCCTGCTGACACGTATTCCGATGATACCATCAGATTCTACCATACCCTTCAAAAGGCTACAGTTTCCAATTCGTTTAGCTTTCGCCATGTCTATAAATAAATCTCAAGGTCAAAAAATGTCCATTTGTGGTTTAGATTTGGAAAATCCATGTTTTTCTCATGGGCAACTATATGTTGCGTGTTCACGTGTTGGGAAACCGTCGAATCTATTTGAGTTAGCTAAAGACAGGTTAACCAAAAACATTGTGCACCGATTGGTGTTAAATTAAATTGAAATTGAAAGTATTTATAATTCAAAAAAATAGATATTAATGTTTAAAAGTTTAAGACTGTCTGCCTTGCCTACCTTATTCATGAGTTTAAGCGTCACATGTTATTTACTGTATTATACTGTAATATACTTATTTGTTATAAAATTAAATGGAAATAATAAATCTGATAAATTTTTACTATGTATGGATTTCTGGTTAATATCAAGGGTAAGAACATTTTAATTAATTGTGTTCAACGTACTTCTCCTTCAAGTCTCAATCCAGTGAATTTGTATACCAACACCAACATTTTCGTCTTTGTTCGTAAATAATTTCATTGTACTAAAGGGTTATAGTAGTAGAAAGTCAAATAAGGAGATCACCATATTTTTTTACAAATACCATCTGTGTGAAAAAGCATAGTGGACTCCGTGACTGGTGTTCTCTTATTGTTCCTCTTAGATTGTTTACTATAATGTAACATAACAAAAACTTTAGCCACAGCAGCGCGTGGCCGGGTCAGCTAGTATCTATATATATTCGTACATTACATATCTACGCGATTCCTGGTTTAGATAAAATGCTAACAGAAAAAGATTAAAAATGTTGATTGCGTTTGGATATAAAAATGCCGACGGCAAAATAAAATTTTATGCTTGTTCAACTCCCTAATGGTTTCATATATATACATAAAATATATAAGGAAATATATCAAATTACTGTTATTATTTGTATTCATTTCAATATTACTATAAACTAATAAATTCAGTCTATTTAACGAATTAAAAAAGTGTTTTAGTTTTTGTTAACAATTTACAGGCTATTTGACAGTTCTATGTTGCCTCTTTCTATTCCAAAAGAATTACGTCACAAAATCGCGGTATAGAGCAATTTGTTTTCATAACAATTGTCACAACCTAAACCGAAATAAAGTAACGGTAAGTACTTGTCGTAATCTTGTATTCTATCATTCGTGGGTTGTGTGTAAAAGTTTACAGCTATGCAAATCTTCTAAGAAAAGCAAAACGAAAAGTGCTTTTTCTTGTCGGTTATATTATTAATCGAATAGGAAACGCAACTGGCGGCAAGATTAAAGTTGAAATTTGAAATAAACCCTTGCTAAATCAACCGTTAATCCCACTGTGCATTGCTCGCTTTTGCGAAAATCAGTGAAAAAAGAGCGGCATAACAATGTGAAGTGGTTAAGGGCGGAAGAAGTTTCTAAGAATAGCAGAAAATGAGAAAGAAGGAACGCACAAGTGAAATAGGGCTTTTTTAATAGAATTATAGTTTCATATAGGTACGTACAAAAATACTTAATAATTTATATAATTGTGTGTTCAAACTAGGCACAATACCTATCAGTGTCAAGCATTAGAAAGATGGTCAAGGCCTAATCTTGCTTTAGCTAAAGGAGGCCCAAATGAAGGTGATTTTAAGACCGAAATAAGGAAAGTGTTGCGAAACCAAATGCAGATAAAAACACTAACCATTAAAGTAATGGACGAAATCACTATACGCAGCTGAACAATTTTGATATAAACTAGATTAGAAGCATCAGGACGGCGTACCTAGGAACACAAACTGCTGTGATAAACCAACTCGCGCTGGAGGCAAGGACGCTTTTGGATCCAAATGAAATCAAAATAGGTTGACAAGAGTCATGCAACTGTACTAAAGACGTTCTGGTTGTTGCACATGGGGTTGCTAAATACAGGAAACCAATACATCTTCGAGAAGAACTGTCTTAGCTATAGTGCCCACAACAAGCTGGCAGGTGTGTGACCTCTACACGTACAGTGATCATCCGGCTATTGTGCTTGAAATCGGACACCCAGTCTCCCAAAATCAAAAGTCGGTACAAACTCTTCGAGCTTTCGCTAGATGGTAATATGAGTTGTGCAGAAAGTACAGATCGACAGGCGGAGATGCTGGTAAGAAGCATTAGCAAAGCATCCGACGCTTCTATGTGCAGGAGAAAAAATTGCGTCTGAGAAATGAATGCTACAAAGCAAGGAAGATCTGTCGAAGGAATCGGGGATCCCTGCAGCATACGGAACTACGCGAATGCTACAAATGAAAACGCAATGACTTCAAAAAGGCGATTAAAAGGAATAAATCCTGTTGCTTCAAAGAACTTTGCGGAAAAATAGACGAAAATCTGGTGGGCATAGCTGGTAATGTCGAAATTCAAGGGCGGAAAAGGGCAACACCAACCTGTTCTAAGCTATTGAAAACCGTCGTAGAAACTCTTTTCCTAGCGCAGCCACTAAAGAAACGACAGGCTCGAGCAGTGAAGGGAATGCAGCAATAGTCAATGGCGTGGATGTGATTCATGCCTAGGCCTAGCGCCTACAAAAGATGGTTTCCCAAACATCTGAAAACAGCAGCAACTTGCCTTGTTACAGAAAACGAAATCGACCAGCGAGCATAACTCTTATCGACCGCTTTACATGTTGGATACGCTTGGCATGAAACTAGATGGACCGAGAAAATATGCGGTAACGGATGGACAGTGGCCAATTGTTGTGGAATGTACTCTACGACGGTTTGTTGAGTCTTCCACTTCTGAGGGAGGTTCAGATCATCGGATACGCGGATGATATTGCAGAAGTAGCAAAAGAACTGGATCAAATTTTGAAACTATGTAATCAGACCACATCGAAAATTAAGAAATGTCTCACTGCTCATGTCAAGGTTTATTAGGTTAGCTGGACAAAAACTTAAGCAGTGCTGATCACAATCAGCAAGAAGCTTGATGGTATCATCCTTATGATAGACGGCTATAGCATCACAACTGAGCAGTCGCTGAAGTATTTAGGAGTACTTAGTGACACGAGACCTAATTATAAGACGCACATCGACAAAGTCTGTGAAAAGGCGGTACATGTAGCCACCACACACAGTATCCCGCGATGCAGTTCGGATACTTGCTGGCATCATATCACTGGACATAATGGGCATGGAAATCAAATAAATATACGACAAATCCAAGAGTATGGGGAGACGACTAACAGTTGCGGAGCGAAAAGTAAAGTATTTTGCGTAATAGAGATACAGACGGCTAAAAAATCCACCCTATTTGTTACATTTAGAATAAATTCTTTCCCCAGAAAATAATTAACGTGTAGGTTCAAAACAAAATTAGTTTTGAAACATGAGAAACTAGTCTATTAGTGAAGTAAGTGTCATATGCGGACCAACGCAGTATAGAAAAACAATTTATATAATTGCTTAAGGACGATATTACTCAAACTAGCACGTCCTATTACGCATCACAAATTGCATTAAGCACCAGGAAAACTTTCCTATGAGCTATTGTAGACGAAACATTAGTCAAATTAAAAGGATCGTTTATATTCACAACTTAAATCGAACCATATTCCAGAAAATACACAGACTTCGTAAGCAACAGTGGACGGTACAAATTTTATTTTGTTTCTTTTGGTATTAACAATTCATTGGCAGTATTTGGTGGATTTATTGGAGTGGTCGCGATATGATTCAAGATGAAACAGCAATTATATACATAGGCGATATAGTTATTCCTAAAGATCTGGAAAGGAAACAGACCTTCAAATTTTACGATTTGTTATCAAAAATGGTAGAAAAAAAACAAAAGCTACAAAATAGTTTCCAATATCAGGGAGTAAAAAGAGCTTCAACGATTTTTTGGGTTATATCACTATCAGATTTACTAAAGAAGGATGAGAAATTTAGGTTGGGAGAGGACCAGTTAGTATCAACTCAAGAATGGAAGTCTGCATTAATTAATGGCCTAGAACCGCAACTCTTTAACCGGAACGAAGCTGCATACTGAATTATTGCGAAGGGAAGTTGAGGACTAGTTATCGAATTCATGACTTAAAATATCAGGAGTTGAAGAGAGAAATGACACCTATGAACTCGAGATCCCAACAGTAATTAAGGCTTTAAAAACAATGGAGGGTCTACCGGAAATAATTATCTGGCGGGTTATGTACCTCCAGGAATGCAAAAATGTGGTTGAGCATCAATCCGAAACTCATATGAGACACATAGATGCATTAAATCGCTTGTTTACTATTATATTTGAAGACTCGCTAAAGCTGTGAGTAAATGAAGCTTAGTTGCAAGATTAATTGTACTAGCGCACAAGAGGGAGCATATTATGAAATTTACACATAAGCGGGGTTATTTTACGTCCAAAAGACTACGAAGTTATTAAAATACATAGCTAATGTGTTCGAGAAAGTGCAGAGAGTTGTTAAATCACCTATTGAAAGCATTATTACAGATGCAAGTAGAGGTGAGAAGAGAGAGATAATTGATCCCCAAGTTTCAAAAACCGTAAAGATCCTGTGATTTTGCGTTTAACCAAGAGACGGTTAGAAATAATAAATAGATGTGCTTTCAAAATTCGTATGGTTGTACCCCTCAAAGTCAACTAGGGAATGTCGTCAGGTCATAAATCTTTACCGTAAATGCTTTCAAAGAATATAAAAATAAGGAATGTATACAGCACCTGTTGACTGCGAGAGGAGTACCTCGTGTAACGGTGTCACAGTTAGAACGAGTCCACCACAACGCAACGAAAAAATTATCCTATAAAGACTACCGGGCGTACATTTAGTTATCTAGAGTAACAGACAATGGTAGATGAAATAGAAGTCAATGAGTTAAATGTTCATCGTGCTTATCTACACAAGAGGCACAGAGTAACATAAAGCAAATTCAGGGTAAAAGATCTAGAACATTCAACAAAAATCGTCGGGAAATTTTAATTACGAAATTAGCGATGTAGCTGTGATAGTGTGAACGCAGTTTGATGTTCCCATAAGGTTGTAAACGGTAACGACAAACGGCCATTATTGTGTAATCAACTTCTAGGGTGAAAGGACAATATTTGAAATAAGTTGACGTTGTATGTGAACATGAAGAAAATGTTTAATAATTACTTAAATTGAAATCTAATAAGTCATATAAAATGTGCATATATCAATGCAAATTAATAGTTAATTAGTAAGGTCGAACTATTCAGTAAAGTTAACTGCAAAAAGAACTACATATTTCGCAACAAAAATATGACCGCACATGTATTTATACCAACCATCTCATGACACCATATTATAAATTAGTAAATTATGCTCACCAAAAGTATTTTCTGTTAAAAACTGCAAAAGGTGAAGATCAAGAAGAGGTTGGTTCGTTGTTGACTGTCGGCTGGGCAATTCCTTTTGCGCGCTCAATGCAGCTGCCGCGGCAGTAATTGCTGCTTCATTTCTGATATGTGAAATCGACTTATTCTTATGTCCAATGTCGAAAACATTTTCTTGTTTGTTGTCATATCCTGTAGAAGAGCTATTTAAATTCATTCGGCATGCAGTTAAATCTTCCGGATCATCATCAGATTCCATATTCGTTTCATAAATTTCTGTATTATGTTGTGTATTATAGCTGTAATCTATACCTGTTATACTAGCTGTATTGGCAGGAGATGCATGGTTATGTAAATCATCTGGTGAAATTTTTACCCCAGCCTTAGCTAATAAACGTGAAGCCAATATAGGGTCAAAAGCACAAGGCATTGGTAACACAGGAAGATCTTTCGTAGATATACCACGATGCTGACGTGACATATGTGAATGCAATGAATTACGAGATTTCGCAACAGTACCACATAAAACGCATCTATAACCAGGACAAACGGTATGTTTATCCTCAACATGAGTACGGAGCGTATGTGTCGACCTGTAAATTTTTCCACATTTTGGACACGGTCGTGGATCTGTGGCTCTTACCCTCATTTCCACTGAACGATGAGCTCCTGTATAAAAAACACATATAATTACTTTATTGTTTTTCAAACGAATGAAATTACATACTGTATATAAATTCCTTTAATAACTATTTTAACAAATTCGAATGAGGAAGAACACACTCCTAAACGTAGGACCGGTTAAATGATTCGAAATATTCTATAAAGTGTGAACAATTATATATAAACGGTGTAAATAGTCAGTAATGCTGTATTATTACTTTGTGAATACTACTAATAGAAATCAAAAAATTCAGATGATTATGACCTAGGCAGTACTTGGTCAGGCAGTTATAGAAAATATTAATTAAATTCAGCCCGTATGCACTTTCCATCTCACTTGTTTAACTATACACCAGCCATGGAACTTAGAACAACGAGAAGGTGGAAATCGAATTTTGTATGATGTTCGAAGGAACGGCTGAAAAGTAAGGAATTAACCATTTTCTAACATATTCGCTACTAAGTAGAAGAAATATGTAAAAGACGACTGTTTACAGAAGATCTGTTCAGATGATCTGTCCACGAAACGATAAAAATGCATTTATCTTTATTTGTAATTTCAACAACTCAACGCTTTACACGGCAGCACTCTAACTAGAACTGTCCCTGGTGCACAATCCGGCAGCCCTTATAGTAAATCTTTAACAAAACTTCTTCACTCGAACATTCTAGCGACTACGAGTTTAGCAGTCTGGTTGATTCGGGCAATTTATCGTCGATTCGATTTTGTTTTCGAATCCGTCTTGATATGACATATTAGCGGTACCAAGCGCCTAGAATTTAGGTCTCTCATCTCATTTTCTAGGACGCTGTTGACTCCTTTGGCCGTCTTTCACTTATTGGCGTTAATTCCATCCGTTTTTCGAATACCCAGTTAATGGTACAGCCCTTGAATTAAAGCTGACTCGAAATTCTTTAGTTAGTTAAAAAGTTGACAAATTCTGTGCAATTATATACATTTGTATTTAACTAATTTGTTTACTTTTTCTAGCATAACAACAGTATACAGTGGATAGATTTGATTAGAATATTTCAAATAATTATAATAAGATATATTTTTTAAAAAAATTTATTTTACTTCAAGGCATATAAACTTTACAATAGTAAGTAAGGAAGGGCTAAGTTCGGATGTAACCGAACATTTTATACTCTCGCAAAGTCAAATGGTATACTCGTTTGAGATTTCTTTGTGGATTGACTGATATTTTCGGTAGAACGTCAACTATAGGCACTGTGGTCCACATATTCAGTACTTAGGGGCTTGAACAGTTTTGGTTCGATTTAAACAATTTTTCGTCACAAGGTGGCACACTTTAAACGTATTATTCACGCAAAGTTTTACCCCGATATAATCATTGTTGCCTGATTTGCATAGTGGAAAGTGAAAGAATCAGATGGAATTTAAAATGGTGTTATATGGGAAATAGGCGTGGTTGTAATCCGATTTCGCCCATTTTCACACTTTGATATAGAGATATGAAACTAATGTCATGTACTGAATTTGGTTGAAATCGGGTAAGCAGATCCCAAGATATGGATTTTTACCTAAAAGTGGGCGGTGCCACGCCTACTATCTATACAGAGATAAAACTTAATGACTCTGGCTTGTTTAGTGCTTGAGTTATCACGCTTTTAGTAGTTTTTAACAGTACCGTTATATGGGAAGTGGGCGGGGTTGTCACCCGATTTCAACCATATCACACCGTCGATAGAGCTGCTAAAAACATTTGTTCGCAGTGAATTTTGTTATTATAGCTTCAGCGGAATAGGAGATATGCACATTAAACTTATTACAGGGCGGGACCACGCCCACATAAAAAAAATGTTAACTGCAGATGCCTCTCCCTAATGATGATCCTGTATACCAAATAAGAGTATTTTATCTTGTTGTGGAGCTTAATCATGGCAATTTATTTTGGCAGTGGTCCGATTATTTGCAATACCAACCGTCTTACGGTACCATGTGTACCAAGTTTCATAAAGATATCTCAATTTTTACTCAACTTACTGCTTGCACAGACGGACGGCCAGATGGACGGACGGACAGACAGTCACCCGGATTTCAACTCTTCTCTTCATCGTGATCATTTATATATACACAACCCTATATCTAACTCGATTAGTTTTAGGTGATACAAACAACCGTTAGGTGAACAAAACTATTATACTCTGTAGCAACAGGTTGCGAGAGTATAAAAACGTGGATGGGATTGGTTAAATTCTAACTCAAACACGCATGAACTCATTAATTGGGGTAAATTCGTTTATTCATTAAACAAGTTATGCATGATTCATTCTACCCTGAACAGGTTATATTAAGTTTGCCACGAAGTTTGTAACATCCAAAAGGAAACATCAGAGACCCTATAAAATATATACATTAATTATTAGCATGATGAGCTGAGTTGATTTAGCCATGTCCGTCTGTCTGTCCGTTTGTCTGTATATATACTAACTAGTCCCTCAGATTTTAAGCTATCGATCTGAAATTTTGCACCTGTCCTTTTCTCACAAAGAAGCTGCTCATTTGTTGGAACGGTATCGGACCACTATAGCATATAGCTGCCATACAAACTGAACAATCGGAATCAAGTGCTTGTATGGAAAACTCTTTCATTTGACGAGGTATCTTCACGAAACTTGGCATGGATTATTATTTAAGGCATTTATCCAATCTTCGAAGAAATTGTATAGATCGGATGACTGTAGCATATAGCTGCCATATTAACTGAACGATTGGAGTAAATTGCTTGCATTGAAAATTTGTTTATTTGACTAGGTATCTTAACGAAATTATGCTCGAGTAATCGCTTAAGGCAACAAATTATTCTCTGCAGAAATTGGTCAGATCAGATCACTTTATCATATAGCTGCCATACAAATTGAACGTTCGGCATCAAGTTATTGTAAGGGGCCTTTGTATTTGTGAAGGGTATGATAGCTTCGGTGCAACCGAAGTTAACGTTTTTTCTTGTTTTGTTTATTATTTAAAAGAAACCAGTCTTTTGATGGACCAAATATGGGAACCGATGTCTTCAAAAAAATTACATCTAGCCCAATCCCAATATGTAGTAAATAAATAATTTCAAATAAAAAATTTTATTTGAAATTTGAAATTAGAAATCCGAAAACGCAACCCTGCATCAGCTGACGAATAGGAAAATTAAAGCAGTTCATATAGATTTTTTTTTGTATGACACTGATGAATGAGTGTAACAAGGATGCATGTTCAGACGCGCACGTACGAGTGAGCAGAAAGTGGTGAAGATCGTCGCGCCGCCTTTGGCCGTTCTTCAGTTTTTCATCCACTTTTGAAGGTTTGAAAATCTAGTGTTTCACTTATTATTTAATCACTTTTGGCTGGCAGAGTTGATACTTAGGTAAACAGTATCTTATAAAAGCACCGAAGTAATTATTTTAATGAGGTAAGAGTTAGTAACCGAACATTTTATACTCTGGCAATTTGCAGGGATCAAAGGCGGCTGTATACCTTCAGGTGTTATTTGGTAGTTTTTTACGTGTATTTAGTTTTTGTAAAATGAACTGACTATCGTTCTACTGAGTGACGAAGTACCAGCCTGGTAAGCTTAATATTCTTTTCGTTACTTGATAACATCAAATCAGTTGTTCATTTCTGCGTCGTTACCTAAAAATTTCATTTGCTTCATGAGTTGAAAAAATACATTTTCTGCTCGCTACAAAATAATTTTAAACCAATATTGCAAAATTTAGTATTTACAAAAATTTAATCAGCTGTTTTGAAACAAAATATACCACACTACTGAGAGAGGGCAAAAAGTATGCTCATTTTGTTTTTTCGAAGTATCAACTAACGAATTATCAGATTAACATGTTCGGTCTACATACGCCGATTATGATTAAGATTAACGTAACATACATAAACAACGTCGCTTATTTTATTTGAATGTGTTTATGCAATCGTAGATGATTTATTACTTGATCAACATCCATAAGTACATGTTTATTTTGTGCAAAGAACCATGCAAAGGCTGGCACTCAAAACAACTTTCGCTTCGGCGTTAATTTTTAAAGCCAAATAATTATCAGTGTTGATAAGAAAAATGTATCATATTTGGGCTGGGAACAATCCTGAAAAGACTCTCATGGGGCCCTTGCATACTACAATAACATAAACATGGCAACTGGTACTTTTTTTCATGCCAAAAGTATTACTAGTCCCAAGTGTTTTTAAAAGTGAAACTGTAACCAACTTTACAAAGTTCATCTTTTGACAGGATTTTGGTCATATAGCAAAAACTTTTGTGTTTCATTATTGTAAATTTCTATGGCAACCAAACATCTTCATGAAAGCCTTAGTCTGGCTCACTGTCAGCAAGCTCCCTAAATGAAGCCGCACTTCGTTGAAGTACTTTAATTCTGCTGCTACTTTAATATCTGTTACTTCTGCTTCAAAGACACTACAGTGGTCTGGCGGTCTAAAACAAGAGTTGATTGAGAGCTCCCGACAGTAAACTCCTACCTCGAAGGTATGTGCGCGGAATAGATGCCGGTAGGAGAAGGCTCCGCGGCGCACTGGGTCAAGTTATTAGGAACGAAATCGAAGTGCGAGAGGATTTTAGAATGTCCCACTCCGGGACCCTTAATGTGTCCAGCTTCCCGGAGTCTGACAGTAACCTTCGCAACAAAGAATTTTCCGGCTATGTTCACAGGTTCATATAGAACCTAGAATGGCATTAAATGCCATCGTATGTATTGTACGTAGTGCACCACTAATGCCAATGAGAGCCGCCACTTTCCAGCTGTTTAGCGAGTGTGGCCTTACCGAGCGCCCTCCACCAGATAAATATACCCTAGAACAATATTGGCTTAATAACGGTTGCTTAAAACTAAAGCACAACTTTTAGCGAGAGTTCCAACCTCTTCTCAATAGCTCCTTTACAACAATATAATTTAACCAATGGGCTTCCATAAGATCTTTCTATCACAGATGAGTCCCAAGTACTTAACCTTTTCGATAGGGTGAAGTCAAGAGCTCCAAATGAGAAAGGGATGCCGAAGTGATTTTATACCTTCTGGTGAATAAGGCCAGTTCATTTTTTATCAGTTTATTTCTAATGCATGAGGGCTCTCTGCAGCCATGACATAACAGCATACAGGGTAGTGTCTACCGACCTGCCTTTGCTGTAGGCATTTTTTCAACTCTAAAAAAACCAATTTAAACAAGTATGGATTGGCTAAGCTCGGATGTAACCGAATATTTCATACACTAGCAAAGTCAAATGGTATACTTGTTTTAAATTTCTTTGTGGATCTAGCCGCCTTGTTTTATGTTGACTGATATTTTCGGTAAAAAGTCAACTATAGGGGCTGGGGTTCATATATTCAGTCCCTAGCGGCTTGAACAGTGTTGGTTCAATTAAGATAATTTTTCGCCACAAGGTCGTATAATTTAAACATATTATTCACGCCAAGTTTTACGCCGATACAATCGTTGTTGCTTGATTGGCATACTGGAAAGTGAAAATATCATATGGAATTTAAAATGATGTTATATGGGAAATAGGCGTGGTTGTAATAGGATTTCGCCCATTTTCGTACTATAACATAGAAATATGAGAAGATATAATATTATGTACCGAATTTGGTTGAAATCGGTTAAGCAGATGCCAAGATATGGGTTTCACTTAAAATTGGGCGGTGCCACGCCCACTATCTAATTTTGAACGTGGTTCCTATAAAATCATCTTGTACCATCCCAGAGATAAAACTTAATGACTTTGGCTTGTTTAGTGTTTGAGTTATCGGGCTTTTATTAGTTTTTAACAGTACCGTTATATGGGGAGTGGGCGGGGTTGTCACCCGATTTCAACCATTTTCACACCGACGATAGAGATGCTAAAAACATTTGTTCGCAGTGAATTTTGTTATTATAGCTTCAGCGATATAGGAGATATGCACATTAAACTTATTACGGGCGGGACCACGCCCACATAAAAATAATGTTAACTGCAGATGCCCTTCCCTAATGATGATCCTGTATACCAAATAAGAGTCTTTTATCTTGTTGTGGAGCTTAGTTATAGCAATTTATTTGTTTTTGATTACTGGCGTTTTGTGGGCGCGGCAGTGGTCCGATTACCCCCATTTGCAATACCAACCGTCTTACGGTACCGTGTGTACCAAGTTTCATAAAGGTATCTAAATTTTTACTCAAGTTACTGCTTGCACAGACGGACGGTGAACAAAACTATTATACTCTGTAGCAATAAGTTGCGAGAGTATAAACATTAAAACTGAAGCAGCAAATCACTCTCGACGAAATATAAAATATATACTTAGTGAAAGGTCAAAAAGCTACATCGCCAAGCGTCATACTGAGAACATACCATACGGAATCTACAATTAACCAAGATTGTGAACAATACTGAAGTTCATACCTTTGACAAGCATTAATAGTGCACTAGGCAATATATGCAAAGTATACAACAGATGCTATTTGCGCGTTAATTTTTTATAAAAAACATAAAATTACGTACTTTTTTAGCTAGGGCATATAGACCTACCATTTGCCATAATTCTGATAAAGAATTAGAATGTGAACAAGAAAGACTTAGGGACGCTGGCAATTATCCCAGAAGCTTAGAAGAATGAAACCAATCGACTGAGCTAGGACAAAGAGCCTGAAGCAAAAGACAAACAGACAATAATCAACAATGCCAAAGGGCACATTTTATCAGACAGCAGGGCTACACTTACAAACCTACGCATAGGGCGAAGGCTGTGGACTACAAAAAAATACTAAAGTAAACTTTGCGCTAATCAATGACATTGTGCCGCAACTGGTAGCCAAAAAGTTTTTCAAAATTATACGGAAGTTTGGTTGTCTGAAAGGAGTTAAAACACGACTGAAAATGGGGTCCGGTAAAACAAGCAAAACGGATTTGATTAAATTAACTAGAAGATGCAAATTGCGAAACATGACACTCCTGTGGGTGCGAAGCATTCCCGGATAAGATAAAGTATCTAGGGCTCATGCTAGATAAGACGCTTACGTGGAAGCATAATGTCGAGGAAGAAGAAAGGATGGCATCGATTGCTTGTACTGCGCAAGAAGAGCTATTGGTAAAAAATTGGCTTGGTTCTAGGATACCACAGTTAATCCATTATGTTTTACGGGATCTTTGTGTGGAGGAGAGAAAGGTTCCATTTTCAAGGAATCTTCAGCATCTGTGATGTACTAAGCTACGCACCCATCACCGCTTTGTCGCCATAGTCGGAACATGTATGGCCGCAGTAGTTGTTATTAGACTCAGATACACTTTAATATCATAAGTGCTCGAGTTCAAGAAACTCGGTTTTCTTTATTTTTTTTCGTTCCTCTTCTCCTATAAACTAAGCACTATCAACGGACGCAGCTCCAATGTATTTATATGCTTTACTACCAAGTAGTTGGCCTATTCATCTACTTTTTATCCCAAATAAGATTAAATAAAACTGCATTCTTGGCAGGCAATGGCAAATATGAATTCCGAAACAACTATAACGGGTATATAAGGGCTCAAGAAATGTCTGGATTGATTGCACTAACGTTCGATATTATCCAAATATTCTTACTATTTGCGCAAAGTTTTATTCCAATAACTTAATTTGTGATTTATTTTTATTCTGTTATATAAAAAAATCAAATTGAATTAAAAATTTTTATCTATCAGAAATAGGCTTAGTAGGAAGATTGGTAAGAATACAGCCTCCCTGGTTAATTAGCGTGCTATTGTAAGACTTTTATATTCTTGCTATCTCGTTGCATCGTTGTGTTCAAACCGTTTGCTGCCCTCAATGAAACTACTTATAGTCGTTATGATTTGTGTTGACAGCCATTCGAGGTTTGATACCTGATGGATTTCAAATGTATGGGTGATAGATCTGCTGCGGCAAATATTCTTGTAGATATATGTATATGGTAGTTATAGTAGCTGGAAGAGTGTACACACCTGGAAGTCTCTCAATCGGGAATATAGGGGCTTGGGGAAGGTTTGAAGTGTTTGCGTTAACGTTTTGTATTGCTCAAAAATACTCGAGAAATGTTTCCACGTAATTTTCCAAAAGTAACTCAAAAACCGATAGATTTCGGCATAAAGTATGTTATAGTAACGAAAATCAATATATGTGATATATGGGAGCTGGGATGATTTAAGGACAGATATTACACACTTGCTGCGTAAAACTATAGTATATTCAATATTGTATGTTTACCTAATTTTGCTAATATATCTTATATATTGACATACATACGATATGGAGGCAACGAGAAGCTGATTCTTGAATTAGGTATATGAGAGCTAGGCTTAGTATTGACCCGATTATATCCATATTTGGCACTATTACCATAAAAATATACTTGTAAGCTTTCAGAAAGATATCTCACATACTGACCAATGTATTAGAGGTATAAAATCAACCTTGCAATTCACATATCGCCCAATATCTACGGTACAAAGTCCAAATGAAGTTCGAAAATCTTTATATGAGGTATATGGAAGCAAAGAAAAGTATTCACCCAATCTTATCAACTTTAGGCACAAGGGCACACTGTTATCAGGAAACGATTCTTAATTTCAATAACAGGCTCTGAGATCAACTTATACGGAATCAGGGGGCTTAAGGTGTTATGGTTCCAATTTGAAACTTTTTGACGTTAGATGTCACGTTCCTAAAATGCTCTTTGTACAAAGTTTTATTCCGATATCTTCTTTAGTACCTTATTTATACAGTGTAAAGTAAAAGCATCCGATGAAATTTAAAATTGTGGTAAAAGGGAGGCGTGGTTATTGTCCGATTTCACCCATTTTCACAATACAAGAAACCTAAGGTAAAATAATGTTACGCACTGAATTTGGTGGAATTGGTCTATTAGTTCCTGAGATAGGAATCTCCAGTAAGCTTGTCTTTAGTGTGAAACTAAAGTAATGGTTAGTTAGTGAGTTATCGGTGCGAACGGGGTTAACATCCGATTTCGCATATTTTCACACTGTCGTAGAAGGTGTTGAAAATCCTTGTCCTCTGCAAATTCAGTTGATATGATACGCACACATTAAACCTACCATGGGGCGGAACCATGCACACCTTTTAAAGGTTTTCAAACCACAGATATTCCCTCCTAATACGACACGTTGTAACAAATAACAGTTGTGTATCTTAATTTTTGGCTTAGTTTTGCCACTTTATATGTTTTCGATTAAAGGCATTTTGTAGGCAGTGGCCCGCTGTCATCCATCTACATTACCGAACCAGGGAATATGTGTACATGTAAGTTTCATCTATATGTCTTAATTTTTCCTGTAGTTACAGCTTGCACGGACAGACAGCCGGACGTTAACTCATCTCATCATCCTGATAACTCATATATACAAGTATGTATATATTTCTCATTTAGTTTCAGATGTGACAAGTAACCGTTAGGTGAACAAAGTTATTATACTCTGTAGCAACATGTTTCGAGAGTATTAAAATATCCGAAACAAAGAAAATATGTACGGTGTAGTAAGCACTTGCAAAATAAATAATGAGATCAAAATATGCAACAAAACTAAATTTGCAAACCCTAACATTTTAAACATATCCTAGGCTCTTAAAAGGAGGAAAATCGTTATGTGGGCTCTGCAACGCCGGCCGGTAGGTAAAAACAGGTTTAATTTGTTTATCTCACACACCACTAAAGCTATTTAAACTAAACTTTTTAGGAGAAAGTTTCTCTTGGGTTTCTTCACATACTGTGATAATAGATGAAATCAAATGATAACCACAACCATTGTACATATAACAGTTAAGTTGAAAACTACTAAAAACACGATAACTCAATAAACAAACGTCATGGAAAGCGTTATGCAGACGTGGGCGCCATTCAAAAGGCTTGCAACGGCATACTGGCGGCCATACCGGGCACGAGCTAGAACACTCGTTCGACATGCTTTTGGACCGTGCAAAAGCCTGTATTAAAGCAGAAGGAGACTATTTTGAATAAAAATAATTTATTTTGCCGATAAAACCATTTGTTCTGTCCTTTTTTAAAAGTCCTGTTTACTTTGGAACGCTCCTTGTATTATGCATTGCTTTGACTCGCATTCTCGTCCCATTCACTAATGCTTGCTTCGTATTTACATTTCAATAACTGTCGCATTAATTTAGAGCTCCAACTTATGTGGTGGCAAACCACTTACAATCGAAATATTCAAAAACTCGACTGGATAGTTGCCCTCCTCGCTGTTATTATCGCAAATAATTGTGTAAAAACTATGATAAGCGATCTTTTCACCAGCAATGCGATTAATAAGTCGACAGTCTTCATTAGTTGAAGCTAATGGCTTCAACATTCTAACTGATAAAATGGTTTCATTAATATCTACAAAAATATCATGTACTATGTTAGATTCAGCAGCTATCAAATTTGCTGGAATTTAAACTAAATTTTCACCAAACTGCCTGACATTAGATTCACCATTGCCAATTATCTTCAGAAATTGGACGGATTCCAAATCTTCGGGGAGTGCTCATATATTTTGTTAACGTTATATGATTTAAAAACGGGAATTCTGTCCAACTCGTAATACAATTTTTAATCATTACTGACCGTGATGCATTAAGAACAACGGGTAATATTTGTTTAAAATCTCCAGATTATAATAGAGTTTTTCCAGCAAAAAACATTTGTTTATTTTTGTAAATCGTCGCTTATGTCTTTCAACAACGTATCAATACATTTCATTACTTGTAGCGGACACACCCAAATTTCATCAATAATGAATAGTGCCGCCGAATTAAAAAATCTGGTTTTCAATTTTTTTAAAGTGAAACTTTTATTACATCGTCTGTGTGTTGCATGTGGCGTGACGGTCGGCCCCGGAGTAGGGATAAAGTGAAAGGACTTGTCAGAGCAGCCGAGGCCAATATGGCGGCGCCTATAGTCCGCATCAGCTGACCGCGTATTGTATGGACTATTACTCATTTGTGCAGTGCTCCACGCTATTTCGTTTGTTTTTGTCAGTGTTTCATATAAATGTTGTTATTTATTTGCTTTTGGTAAATAGCGACACAACAAGTGAGTCCAAAAAACTGATCAACGTGGAAAAAGCAAAGAATAGTGCAAAAATAATTGACGACGAAAAAATATCTTGGTGAGAGTAAACATAGTTTATATAGAATTTTTAGAACTTTTTGCTGGTACATGTTATTGTTTATGTATTTATTTCAATTTTGAGTACTTGGATTTATTATTTAACTTAATTCATATAAATACTAAATTAAGTATTTTTATATATATTCGGTCCATTCACTATTTTAAATTTTAATTAAGAAATGCCATGCCGAGTACTAGTACCGTTTAAAGTGGGGCCTATATCTGAAATATTGTAAAACACATGATGAAGAAGGAATTGATTAAAAATAACGGATCAAAATTACTCAACGATTATAAGATATTGTTTACAGATTTAATATTTAAAATTTAATACAAGGTGCGTTCCAAAGTAAACAGTACAAAAGTAACAAAGTAAACTCTAGTGGCGCCATCTATATGTCGACTTAAGCGTTAGAATCTGCTATTCTTTATCGACTTCGAGTAAAAATTTCATGACATTTCATCTATTGGAAGGGAAGTTATAGCATTTTTAGCGTCAGTATGTTTTTGTCATCGGTGCGAAAATGAGCTTCGAACAAAGAGCCAACATTAAATTTTGTTTCAAAATTGGTAAAACTTTTACCGAAACGTTTCAATTGATGAAACAAGTTTATGGCGATGATTGCCTATCCCGTAGCAGAGTGCACGAGTGGTTTCAACGTTTTCAAAGTGGTCGTGGGGACATAAATGAAAAATGAGCCGAAACCTCAAAAATCGCGCCAGGAGAAGTCAAAAGTGAAGACAATGCTGATTTGTTTTTATGATTCCAAGGGTATTGTCCACAAAGAATTTGTTCCACCCTGCCAAAACGTTAATGCGGTATTCTACCTTGGAGTTTTGAAGCGTTTGGTGCCCCGTATTCGACGTGTTCGGCCCGAATATCGCGAAGATGAAAGTTGGCGTTTGTTGCATCTCATCTAAATAATTGTTAAGTATTATATATGTCGTACTCTAAGACACAAAGTTCAATAAAAATATTAGTTGAAGACCTAGTCTACTTTTATCATTTCGCATTATCATTCCCATTTTCATACTATAAAGTTAAGATTGATGAAGCGACTTTTATATCCTTTATGGAATATTATTCTAAAAGTTTTTGTTGAATGTCTATAATGTAAAAAAAAGTTTCGGTAATAAAATATTCGGTACTGTATTTTCCATCAGATTTATTGGCAGTTTAAAAACATTATGGAGTGTCTTTCCACCAATAAATAATGTAGAAGCAATTCCATTAAATGAACAGGAAATACATCGAATATTAAGGGAATTCAATTTATGAATTATAGCCGTTTGTATAAAAGTTTTCCCACAAAGCGAAGAATATGCACAATTCCATAGTACGAACATCTTCATATGGTTTTGGTCGTTTTACATACAACAAAAGCAATCTTAAATGGAGTAGCTTGATTTCTTTGGGATACGCTTTATACATCCGAGTAATAATTTTATCTCCTCCTCGTTGTCTTTTACGCCAAGATTTTCTACCATCAATCCAAATATAATGCAATGGAACTTCTGTATTCGTATATTGATTAGCAGATGGATCACTTTGATTTAATTGAAATGAAGCTAATAGCCTCGTTAGCTTAGGATTTTCTACTGCTTGTCGTTGTTGGCCCTTGCGTAATAATAATAAGAGTTTTGAATTTGATTAAGCTGCAAGAATTCACGTATTAATTTTATATGAGTACCGTTTCGTATTTACTTGCGATATATATATTTTTTATTTTATTTATTTATTTTTATTATTATAATGTTTTTTTCAATATGTTCCGCTTGTATGTAATTTAGTTACTAACCTGCACTTTTTATTTATTAATATTTTTTATGTCCTTATGTAGGGGTATATGGGTACACCCTAATGCGTGGACTTGTAGGTATGTATATATGTACATGTGCAGTTGTGAGCTCGTTGAAGAGATCAATGCACTTTGTACCAATGTATGCACGAATTGTTTGTACTTTGGTATTTGTACGCAACTCTCCTTGGTTTTGCAAGGGTTTTTTTTCTTGTTTTTTACGAGGAGGAAGCATCGAGAGCCTGAACCCCATGTCAGTGTGGAACTTTGATCCAACTAAACCTCCTACCGTCATGTACCTTTCCCCCCGGTACCAACGTCAAGTATTCCGTCGGGAGGATGGTTGAGCAGTGGTCATACGTTTGTAGTAGTCTTAATGCATTCAGTTACAAGTTGCATTTACTTGGTCTCACCTCTCTTGGTCTTGAACCCCCCCCGTGCAATGTTTGTCGCCAAACCCTTCCCTTATGATTTTATACTTTTGTTTTAATGCGTTTGTTTGGTCCGCGTTCTAGTGGTCCGTTAAGTTTTGGAGTTCTCTTCTCCGCTGCTGCTCTCGGGCTCTTTGGGTTTTCATGATTTTGGTGGTATTCCACTTAGCTTTTTTTCTCTTGCTCGTATTGCGGGCAATGGAACAATTTCGTGTTGAAAGTGTTTCAAATATGCTTTGAAACTGCCATGTCCTGTGAGAATTTGAGTTAAGTAAAAGTCTACCTCGCCGTGTGGTCTTTTTAGCCATGGGTCAATGTTGGGAATTAGTCGGAACGCCCAACGTCCTTTTTGACTGACTTCCCATCGTCTCTGCCAACGCTCCACCGTTTCCGCTCGAGCATTTCCTTTTACGGTTCTGGGTGGTAAGTCCATTACAGGCTTTTTAGTCTCTTTGGCTAAGAAATCTAATGGGTGTCAGCCCGCAATTACAAGGGCAGCATCTTCTAACACTGTACGAAAAGGGGAGCATACTCTGAGTGCGCAAATGGCATAAATGGAAATAAGGCCACGTCAGTAAGATTTTGTTTCGAGTGCTTTTCCTGCTTCGGTCCACGGGTATTGAGTATCATTCGGGTTAAGTCGCTACATGTTTTTGAAGCTTTTTCGCAGGTGTAGGCTAAGTGTTCTTTAAAGGAAAGTCTTGCATCAAGAACAATTTCTAAGTATTTCAGCGCTGGTTGTGTAGTTATACACGCACCTTTTATTCTGAATGTAGCAGTCTCTCGGGTTTTTTCTGCCAGTAATAAGCACGGCTTCCGTTTTGCTCTCTAGGGTAAGTCCATTAGTTCACTAGTTAAAGATATTGTTGCACTGGTTATTGCACTGGTTATTGCAACAATATCTTCTATGTGCTTGGCTCTCTCGGACCTCTTCGTTTGAAACAGACGGTATATCTGGGGCTACCTCTATTATCGCTTGATGAAGTTGGAAATGCGTTGGTCGAGTTGGGAAGAGTACCAATACTATTCTTTCCAGCATTAAGGGAGAGGTCGGAATTTGCCCACGAGTTCTTTTGCATCTCCATTCAAGAGCCCAGGCATTAAAGTCGCCGGCTATTACTAGATTAGTTTTACTTCTGGCATCAGTCACTAGACGGTCGATGACGTTCTTAAATTCTTCGTCATTGATACTGGGTGGCAAATAGCAACTATAGGTATTAACATCACTAATTGTTGCTCGAACAAAGCCATTGGAATAGTAAGGGTTTCCCAGCTGTGGAAAGTTAAGGTTGCATTTACAGCCGCTTTATTCCTCGAATCGCACGTCAAGTTGGCACCTTCAACGATTTTGTAGGGTTTATTGAGTAAGTCCACATCGATCTGCTTCTCAAGCACTGACTGTTTTAATAGACCATGTGCTGCTTGACAGTGGTTTAGGTTAAGTTGTAAATACCTCATATTAATTTTTGAGTTTGGGCCGCTTCCTTGTATACCGGGCACCTAACGCTCCCAGTAAAGTGATCAGTTTCACTAGAGCCTGCTTTCAAGCAAAGCAAGCATAATTATTAGTACAGTCCTTAGCCTGGTATTCTGCCTCACCACATCTTTTACATAGTTTAGACCTCTCATCGTTTTCGCAGCTTTTCGCTGTGTGGCCATAATCGAGGCAATTGTAGCACCGTTGTGGCTGCCTGTATTCTCTGATACGGCATATTACCCACTTTGAGGGTCATTTGAGTTATTACCTTTATTTTTTTGGGTTTCCTTGGGTCTCGTTGATGGTGGGTTTACAGCGCCTTCAAAAGTGTGAGGTATAGCGCGGTCATTTGTTATTATTGATCGCTTAGCTTGACCAATCAAATTTGTATTTGCGCGAGTTTTTGGCGAGTTTGTGCATGTTCGTTTAATTTGTTGTTCAGTGTGCATAGTGCGGCCTCTTTTCGGCTGAATGATTGAGTGGATTGTTGACTCTTTGAATTCAGCTACTGCTTATTTTTGTAGCTGCGATAGATAGGATATGATATTTTTCATATTATGGTTTACATGTCTTTGTTTTTGGCCAGTTGGCGTTGCAGCGTTGACCGATTGTGTGCCGGGCGTTATCACCCGTCGCTCAGGTGATCGGCCAGTTTTTCTGCTCCGTGTAAATGGACTAATTCCAGCTGACAAAACACGTCCGTACATGTGCACTTCATATGATGCACGGGGTATTGCGCAATACATGCCAATGTGGACTTTGAATGTATAATATACGCAATCGTATTTGTTCTTGATCTCCAAAGGACAAGGGGTATTACGGGATATATGCCAATATGGACTTTGAATGTAAAAATTACAAACGTATATTATACAATATATGAACCAATATGTAGGTATATGATTTACAAAATTATTATAATATGGCGTATTTGACGATTAATTTTTAGATTTTTTTTTAAATTTTTTATTACATTTTTTTTTTTTTTTTTTTAATTGTACCCTATGTAGGGTATTAAGCGATAGACAGATTTTCTGTTTTATGCATTTCGAAATATCCGTATATATGTACTTATGTTCGCAGTGCGGAGAGAGCGAGAAATTGAAGTTGTTAATGTGCCGATATTTTACCGTATGCACTGATGTATATATGTATCAATTTATAATATTGTACAAGTATTAAAATAGATATAATTGAATTTATGTATGTACCATATAATATTTTGTCCTTGTGACAAATGAATGCACACCTCGATATTGTTGTGACAATTGTATTTTGCA
Organism: Bactrocera oleae; assembly: GCF_042242935.1. Lineage (NCBI taxonomy): Eukaryota > Metazoa > Arthropoda > Insecta > Diptera > Tephritidae > Bactrocera > Bactrocera oleae. Next base: position 46,235,429 of record NC_091537.1, on the reverse strand, counting down.
AACAAATATGGATCGTACGGAACGACATAACGATTATCTAAAGACTTTCTTCTAACATCAAGGGAAACATTATTATCGCGTCGTCTACACAACGGATAACCTTCAACTGATTCGTTAGTTGATTGAAAATCCTTTAAAAATTCTTTAGAACATTTTCTATCTTGCATATGTTACATACAAAGCTTGGATTCAAAACACCGCATGCATCGTGGATCATGTGCTTGACAACACATTCAATAATTTTGCCTGTACATTTGAGCTTTTTTGAAATTTGTTTGTATATATAAGAGCCTCAACTTTTCCAAAAACATTTTTATTCCAAATGTCTGACATGAGTTCTTTTAACTTAGATTTAAGTACACGCACAACTATCTCAGGCCAAAAATGAGATGATTCATTAGGATCAAGATTACTTACAATCTTTGGCCAATTCAGATTGCAAGTCATTGCAACAAAAAGCGATGGCTTGCCGAATTGCTGAATAATTGACATTGCATCTAAGCAATTTTGATACATGTTTCTCGGAAACTAACAACTCCTACCTGATTCGTGTGCACATAATCACTAATATTTTTATACCTATACATCTGCCCATACATATCAACAATGTTTTGCAAAAATAGTTTTTGGAAACTACGCAAAATGCTAAATTGATCCCTTGTTGCAAATGTGAATCATGTAAATTGAAAATGGGTCCTGCTTTGTGATAAAATATGCGTGAATTTTTATACTCTCGCAACCTGTTGCTACAGAGTATAATAGTTTTGTTCACCTAACGGTTGTTTGTATCATATAAAACTAATCGAGTTAGATATAGGGTTATATATGTATAAATGATCAGGATGAAGAGACGAGTTGAAATCCGGGTGACTGTCTGTCCGTTCGTCCGTCCGTGCAACCTGTAACTTGAGTAAAAATTCAGACATTTTGGTATTGCAGATGGGCGTAATCGGACCACTGCTACGCCCACAAAACGCTATTGATCAAAAACAAATAAATTGCCATAACTAAGCTCCACAATAAAATACAATACTGTTATTTAGTACACAGGATCACATTAGGGAGGGGCATCTGCAGCTAAAATTTTTTTTATGTGGGCGTGGTCCCGCCCCTAATAGGGTTAGTGTGCATATCTCCTAAACCGCTAATGCTATAATAACACAATTCACTGAAAGCAAATGTTTTTAGAACCTCTACCTACAGTGTGAAAATAGTTGAAATCGGCTGGCAACTCCGCCCACTCCCCATATAAGGGTACTGTTAAAAACTACTAAAAGCGCGATAAATCAAGCACTAAACACGCCAGAGACATTAAATTTTATCTCTGGGATGGTATGAGATGACTTTATAGGAACCGCGTTCAAGATTAGACAGCGGGCGTGGCACCGCCCACTTTTAGGTGAAAACCCATATCTTGAGATCTGCTTAACCAATTTCAATTAAATTGGGTGCATAACGTTCTTTTCATATTTCTATGTCATAGTGCGAAAATGGACTACAACCATGCCTATTTCCCATATAACACCATTTTCAATTCCATCTGGTTCTTTCACTTTCCACTATGCATATCAAGCAACAATGATTATATCGGGGTAAAATTTTGCGTGAATAATACGTTTAAAGTATGCCACCTTGTGACCAAAAATTGTCTAAATCGAGCCAAAACTGTTCAAGCCCCTAAGTACTAATTATGTGGGCTCCAGTGCCTGTAGTTGACCTTTTACCGAAAATATGAGTAAATCTACAAAGAAATCTCAAACGAGTATACCATTTGACTTTGCGAGAGTATAAAATGTTCGGTTACATCCGAACCTAGCCCTTCCTTACTTGTTTAATGATAAATTCCTCTTAAAACTGAGTCAGAAATATTAGCTTCCGAACTGGCCTTAGCATAGGCCGAATTGTATATAGCTTAAAATATTGTCGAAAAAATTTTTGGACTTTTTCTTTATATTTCTGTCATTTGATGTGAGGCCGTCATATATTGATTTAAACAAATCATTTTGCGTTAATAGGGGAAGATGGACGTTACCCTTATGACAACACATAATGAAGGAATTTGTTTCACGCATTGTAGACTCTGAGGCAAAATGATTAGCTAAACAATGCCTACAAGCCAAGTTCATAGAACCAATGTAAAAGGTATCAAAATTAGCCGGTATTTCAACCAAATCAGATTTGAACGAACTTCGCACAATAACTAAATAATTATCAACATTATCAGCAACTTTGATTAAATTAAAATTTGTAATATGAATTACATTTAGTGTTATACTCAATTGCATATTTTTCATTGTCTTTCTGTCTGTACTCTCTCTCCATTAATAAAAGAAGTAATTGGATCTTGGAAAAAGATTTTTCAAAATATTGAGTATCACACAATGCACTAGAAATTTATGTAAAATATTTTTACTAACCAAAATAAATCGAAATATCAAAGGTTATTTCCACTTTAATGTGTTTTTTCACAAATAATACTTAAAAATCTAATTGTAACAGAATTCAGCATTGCAACACGCAAAGTCCAAAAACAATTAAAAGTGGATGAAAACCACAAATCCACTGTAAATGGTACACAATTATCCGACATGTACAAATGTGCTTCTGTAACCCACTGTGTTAAGTGTGACGTGCAAAAACGAAATAACATCAATCAATGTTGAAAAAAGCGATACACAATTTGTATGGGAGCACCCACCACTGTCTTTGAAATGCTGACACTCAATACACTCGCGTTTAAAATTATAATAAAAATGCGATTTTTCTCGTTTACCATGTACGATATTTTATTACATATAAAAGCCAGTTATTATATTGCTTTTAATACATATCTGTAAAGTAATATTTTGGGCCGATGTCGATCGACGGGTTTATAATCGGCAAGAGTAGCGCGCAGGATCGTTGTTGTCGAAAGTGTCAGCGAAAAGTTGATGTGGCGCTCAGGCCCGTAGACGATAAGCGAATGTAAAGATAGTATGTTGTGTTGTCCTGTGTGGTGTCATCTGGTGTGGTGTATTGATGAGTATGTGGTGGGCATAGGGGGCGCCAGTTTTTCCCGAGTAGAGTGGTGTACTTGGAGGAGGGAGTTTAACTCATTTAAACATCCTGGACCCCCTAGGCGAATATTTAGTATTGATAATGAATACATCTGTGCTGTTGAATGTATTTCAGCGTACTGTTGATGGAGTAGCCGAGGGCTCGAATATTAGCTGTGAGAAGCAATTTTGGTTTTAATCAACTTAACAAGAACAAGTGGTTTTGCTTACGATTTGTATTTTGGTATAGACTTGAGATACGCAACTATATTCTGACAATTTTTTGGTTTTATAGTTGGCAATACAATAAGTAATGATTGTATTTACGTTTTTGTTTTTTCTTTTATCGATTTTTTATGCGAATTGCTTATGATTTGCCTTTTCTGTATTATCAGCAATTATTTGCAATCTCTTTATTATCGGCTTATGAGGATAGCGACTCCACGCCTGGCTCAGATATGGCCAGAATGGGTGCTCCTTTCAAACCTTTGAAGAGGGATCTTGCGAGAGTGAGATTTGTGATTTTCGCTCACTTTTTTGAAGTGAGACTTACAACTTTAACAAGTGTTTCCCATAAACTACCCGTTTGATGAGCGCTTAGATAGTTGCGATAAGTGCGACCTTTACTTTTTGTAAGTCTGGGTGTGTCACTGTATCACATTGTAAGTATGATGATCCCTTAACTTTATTTTTGAAGTTTTATACGTTATGAAAATGTTGACAACTATGAGGCACTCTAGTAAGAGAGGTGTCGATTTTTCGACTTTCTTAGGACAATTTTGTTATATGTTATGTTAAGTGCGATTTTGGCAAGTAGTAGCGCGCCACATAACTCAAGATTTTTGAAGCAGGGTTTTTGTATCATTATTGGCAAGAGCCATCCTGCGGGGTCGCAAAGTTACATATTTGTATTTTTAAACCTGATCTTGTCAGAAGGGACTCTGACTTGGGGTTTTCTGTCAATTCGTGGAGTGTTGGAACATTGGAAATTTAGTGGTAGTCGTATGACGTACCGGCCATTATTTGATCGAGTAGTTGTGGCTTTGTGGAAGTCTTCACAATACTGATCTTTTGGGGTTGTAATTGATATGAGGGGAAGTTCTTCTAACTCCCAAAATTTTTTCAATTGTGAATTGAGGTATTCGTTTGAGATTTTCTCAACTTGAGTTGTCATTGTTGTCATTCCGTAACTAGACCACTTAGGATCCAACCGAAAATAGCATTTTGTGCCAATAGTGTGCTTGAAATTTTCTCAATACCTTCGAGTATTATCTGTGATATGAGATCGCTGGTAAGACTATAGCTTCTGCTTGTATGTGCTTATCCGCTTGTGGGGAAATTAGGGTAATGGGGCAGATTTTATTTGAGTTTTGGACTACTCTTCCGCCTATTCCCGTAATTTCAAAATTGGCTAGTTTTGTTGGCAGCTGTAGCCTATTTTGAGCCCTAGACGCTATGAAAGATCGTTGTGATCCTTGGTCTATTAAGGCTCTAAGTTTAACAGCTCTCCTCGGTGTTCGATGGAGACGACTGCTGTGGGTAGTAATACTCTATTTTGTATTTCGCTGTGAAGAGTTTGAGTGTTTTGTGCCTTTGAGCAGCATGATGTCATTTGGCAATTTTCGGTATTGTAGTTTTCGTGGTTCTTTTTATACTAATATATGCGCTCTTTTGGGGTGAGCTGGGAAATGTGCTGTAGTGAAGCATTGTGTGATGTCTTTTGTGACAATTAAGCAATTGAATTTGCTTTTGCAATTTTTATACTTATGCGCATGTGACAAGCAATTTGTACATAATTTTTTTGATCTCACGAAATAGTTTCTTTCTTTAATTTTTAATTTTTTGAATTTCTCGCAAGATTGTAGTTTATGCCCTCTCGTGCATAGTTCGCATGACGTATGATTGTTCTGTTCGGATGTGAACGATTGAGATTTGTAAAAGCTTCTGTTTAATTTATTTTTGCTTCTAGCTTGGGGTCTATTGAAGCTTCTTTTTTGGTCTTTTTGTCTACCCTTTCAGCGATTTCGTACTGGGTAGTTAGAAAGTCTTTCATTTGTAGCCACGTGGGGCATTTTCTTCGTGATGAGAGCGATTGCTCCCATAGAAGTAATGATTTTTCTGGCAATGCGGCAGTGCATATGTTTACCAGTATAGGGTCCCAGCTATCTGTGGGAATATTTTGTGTCGATAAAACCGACAAACAATTTGAAACAGTGGATTGAAGTTTGATAAATTCTTCACTTGTTTCCTTTTGAATTTTTGGCAAGTTCAATAATATCGATATTTGTTTATCGACCAATATTCTTTCGTTTTCGAATCTTGTTTAAGAGCTTCCCAAGCCAAATTGAAATTATCGTCATTAAGTGCGAACTGTTTTACTATGACGCCTGCTTGACCTTTTGTTTTGTATCGGAGGTGATACAATTGTTGCGCTTTTGATAATTTTGGATGGTTGATGTAAACGGCAGTGAACATGTCCCGGATGGACGGCCATTCTTCATAACCTCCATTAAATATTTCTGTGTCACATGCGGGCACCTCGAGATGGATGCCTGAACTTGCCTCTTGATTTTGTATTTGTGGCAGCTCTACTCTCGGATGTGGACTAGGTGCAATCGCTTTTATCAGCTTTAATTGATCAGAAATCATAGCTTTTGTTTCTTCGTACTGGTCTAAGCAGTTTTCCTATAGTGCGTAAGCCGATGATTTAAAATCGTATGGTAGATCTGAATTGTCATAATCTACTATGGCGTCATGAGACGTTTGGAGACGAGTCCAAAAATTGTCAATATTTTGTTTTTTTATTTCCAATAACGATTCAGAGATGTCTTGAATCGATGAAGATGAAAATCGAGTGCAGTATCTTGTTAATCTGTCACTCTCAGAAATGAATTTGGTGGCACACATATTTTTGCCTTTTATTTGCTTTGTGGTAACCTGTCTTGCGCGTGTAGCTTCTGCAGGTGTAATTTGATTTTTATCGTCATTAACCATTTTTGTTATGTTATTTATTACTATATGTGTCAAAGTTAATTAAAATTGTCTCAGTGTTAACTGATTTAAACGCAGCAATAAATGATAATTAATACCGAATACTCTTTTACGTATACTTGTATACGAGTTTTTTTCGGACTAGGTAAATATTTAAATGCGAAATACATTTTTTAATTTGTAAATTATTTTAAATATTTTGTTGTGAGTGTAATTTAAATTTTCTTAATTTAATTATTAAGAATCGCTCTTTTAATTTAACAATATTTTTTATGTCCTTATTGTTGATGTATTTAGGTACACCCTAATACACGGACTTGTTAGTATATATTTATGTGCTCGTGAAATTGAGAGCTCGTTGAAGAGATCAATACACTTTGTACATAAGTATGCACGGATTGTTTGTGCGTATGTATGTATATTTTCTAATGCAATTGAGAGCTCGTTGTAGAGATCAATTTGCTTTTACTTTTGTGTACGCAATCCTGCTTGTTTGTTACAAGGGGTATTGCGGGATGTATGCCAATTGTGGACTTTGAAAATATGTACAATTATAATTGTATATGTTTTAATATGTATATGTATTTAAATATTATTTTTGTTTGTGTGCAATTGAGAGCTCGTTAGAGAGATCAATGCGTTTTTGTTTGATTCGCAATCCTGCTTGCTTGTGTTTTAACAAGAACAAGAGGTTTTGCTTGAATAGATGTACATATGCGTATGTACTTAAGTTCTTGTTAAAAGAATATTTTATGTATTTATATATTATATATATATATTTTTTTTTTTTTTTTGTTAAGAGTGTGTTTGTTTTTTTGTTTGCTTTTTAATAAAAAATAAAATTAAGGAAATTTTATTTCACTTTGTTTATTCATTCGCAATTTGAAAATCACTTTTTAGTGAATGTTTAAATTTTTAATAATTTAATATTACCCAATGTTGAGTATGGTATAAAAATATAGGTAGATTGTATGCCGTATGTATGTATAAACTGGGCTTCTATATTTTGCAATAGAAAGAGAGCGCGAAAAAGGAATTGATAATGTGCAGGTATTCTCCGTATGCACATATATGGATGTAAATATGTACTTGGTTTTGGAAAATATATAAATATGTCGTTTGTATTTATTTTGTTTCTCTTTCTTTGTATTTAAATTTTTGTTATATGTTTGTGCCTTTGCTTACTTATTTTAGGCAATCCTGCTTACTGTTTTTGTTAAAAATAAGGGGTATTGCCGGAAAATATTTGCAAGTAAATACTTGAATTCTGTTTTTGTTTTTTATGTTTGTGAAATATGTGTGTTTGAAAACACAAAGGTAAGCTTATAGGCATACAATAATTATTTACATAATATATATTTGGATATATACATATATTGTACCAAACTTGTTTTAATGTCAGTGGTATTTCGATTTGTACCGTGATCTATACCAGTTTGGTAATCTTATTTTATATAATATTAGGGTATAAAATAATAAGTGAAATAAATACGCTCACTTTGGTTTTCCTCAAGGGGCTTTTGGAGGGCGTATATCTGTATACACAAGTTACGTGCTTGTGCGTTTGTCCCAGTGTCTGTCTTCTTCGGCATCCAGCTGGCTAGCTCCTTATGCGTGTTTGTTGTTTGTATTTTTGTGGATAAATTTGCTCGCGCCCGAATATGTGTTTTTGTTTAGATTTTGTTGTATGGTGCTTTAGTTTCGCGCTCAATTTATGTATGCTTTTAGTTTATTTTAGTTTTCGCGCTCGATTTGTGTTGTATTAGTTAGTTGAACCCTGTTTTGTTTGTGTTTTGACATTCACTTTATATAAATTCGTTTGTAAATATGTTTTTTTGTTTTTTTTTTGAATTTTACTGCACTTGTTAGACCTATATGTGAGCCTATTGGTGATTTTTTTTTGAAGTTGGCTTTGTATATTTTAAAATATTTGTATGTACATATGTATGTACATATATTTTTTTCCGTGTCACTGCACTTTTTGGCTTTTTAGCTCACTGCTCTCTTCCGATTTATATATTTCATATAATTTTTCTATATGTTTCTTAATAGTTTTTATTTTATTTTTTTATAACAATCCGAAGGTGCCTTTCAGTAAGGCTCGAAGGACCATGAATGAAGCGATACACAATTTGTATGGGAGCACCCACCACTGTCTTTGAAATACCTTGCACTCAATACACTCGCGTTTAAAATTATAATAAAAATGCGATTTTTCTCGTTTACCATGTACGATATTTTATTACATATAAAAGCCAGTTATTATATTGCTTTTAATACATATCTGTAAAGTAATATTTTGGGCCGATGTCGATCGACAGGTTTATAATCGGCAAGAGTAGCGCGCAGGATCGTTGTTGTCGAAAGTGTCAGCGAAAAGTTGATGTGGCGCTCAGGCCCGTAGACGATAAGCGAATGTAAAGATAGTATGTTGTGTTGTCCTGTGTGGTGTCATCTGGTGTGGTGTATTGATGAGTATGTGGTGGGCATTATAAGGGGGCGCCAGTTTTTCCCGAGTAGAGTGGTGTACTTGGAGGAGGGAGTTTAACTCATTTAAACAAATGTAAACGCGCCAATGCGCTAGTAGTTATTGTAGTCGCAAAATTTGCGCCAAACGCATTTTTACATGTGTTCCCGTTGACGTACATGAAAAAATAACGTTGTGCACTTTTGCATGTCTTCCCTTTCCAACGGTATACATTTTATCCATATATGTCAATGGCAACACAGTTAAAAAGGGAACACAAACTTTTTTGTTAGCGTAATTTTTTGTTAGGTAATTAGAAAGGGTTTTTTTTGGATAGGAAGTGGTCGACGACCAGCGACTGCGCGATCCTTCTGGCCGTGAGTGGATCGCAGGAGGTCGGGGGATCTTCTCGCCTTGAACAACGTTCACCTCGCCGCCATGGTAGGAGTTCTCACTGGGCACTGTCCAATGGGAACTCATGCGGTGCGGCTTAGAATACTACCCGATGGCAGTTGTCAAAGCTGTATGGAGGAGGGTGAAGTGGAAACATCCCGGCACTTTCTCCTCCATTGTCCGGCTTTTGCTAGGTTGAGATTGCGTTTAAGCTGTCCAAGTCGACCCTCTAACCTAACCTAACCTAGTATTAGTTTCTATAATATAAATTAAAAGCATATACTAATGAAATATTTTTTACTGAAAAAAAATGCTACGCAAGTGCATCCGAAGCTGCAAAGGCTCTTTACGCCTTTACAAATTTGCGGGAGTGCGGGAAATGCCCAGGTGAGTGAAATAATTAATTTTATACATTTATTTATATTTATAAATACTAGTTTTTCCCGCTTCCTATGTCCTTTCTAATACCATTAGACATATGAGTACGAAGTTTCAGGATGATCGGTTACGTTTTTTCTGCGTGGAAGCGTAACAAACATACTTACATGCAAATTTATAATATTATAATATTAGTATGGAAGACAATGTGTACGTTTCGATCCCCGAAATGTTGAAAATAATAAAAAACAAGTAAGGAAGGGCTAAGTTCGGATGTAACCGAACATTTTATATTCTCGCAAAGTCAAATGGGACTCGTTTGAGATTTCTTTGTGGATTGACTGATATTTTCGGTGGAAGGTCAACTATAGGCACTGGGGTTCACATAATTAGTACTTAGGGGCTTGAACAGTTTTAGTTCGATTTAGACAATTTTTGGTCACAAAGTTTTACCCCGATATAATCATTGTTGCTTGATATGCATAGTGTAACGTGAAAGAATCAGATGGAATTGAAAATGGTGTTATGTGGGAAATAGGCGTGGTTGTAGTCCGATTGCGCCCATTTTCGCACTATGACATAGAAATATTTAAAGAACATTATGCACCGAATTTAATTGAAATTGGTTAAGCAGATCTCAAGATATGGGTTTTCACCTAAAAGTGGGCGGTGCCACGTCCACTGTCTAATTTTGAACGCGGTTTCTATAAAGTCATCTCATACCATCCCAGATATAAAATTTAATGTCTCTGGCGTGTTTAGTGCTTGATTTATCGCGCTTTTAGTAGTTTTTAACAGTACCCTTATATGGGGAGTGGGCGGAGTTGCCACCCGATTTGAACTATTTTCACACTGTAGGTAGAATTTCTAAAAACATTTGCTTCCAGTGAATTTTGTTATTATAGCTTTAGCGGTTTAGGACATATGTAAATTAAACCTATTAGGGGCGGGACCACGCCCACTTAAAAAAAATTTAACTGCAGATGCCCCTCCCTAATGTGATCCTGTGTACCAAATAACAGTATTGTATCTTATTGTGGAGCTTAGTTATGGCAATTTATTTTTTTTTTATTAATAGCGTTCTGTGGGCGTGGCAGTGGTCCGATTACGCCCATCTGCAATACCAACTGTCTCACGGTATCAAGAAACATGTCTACCAAGTTTCATAAAAATATCTCATTTTTTACTCAAGTTAGAGCATGCACGGACGGACGGACGGACAGACAGTCACCCGGATTTCAACTCGTCTCTTCATCCTGACCATTTATATATATAGGTATAACCCTATATCTAACTCGATTAGTTTTAGGTGATACAAACAACCGTTAGGTGAACAAAACTATTATACTTTGTAGCAACAGGTTGCGAGAGTATAAAAATATAAGTTTATAGCGAAAAAAATTACTTACACCTAGTGTGGCTATAAAAAAGCAACCAACAAATCCATGCGACCAGGTGATTTGTTTTCGGATTTAGATTTCCAGTCATCTAAAAATATTTGAAATAAACTGTGCCCGCGACTTCGTCCCCGTGGAATTTAACAAAAAGTTATTGCTCAGGTGGCAGAGTTTACGATCATTTATTACCTATGCTAATTTTATTGAAATCCTTCTATTTTGTGATTCAGTAATTAATTTTTGATCATATTTCATCATATAATATTTTTTTCAAAACTTTTGTTATAAATTTCTTTTCGCCTCTTGAATTCAAATGTTATTAATTTTAAATTTTTTCTGAATACAACATACATACCTACATATAAAAGGTACAACCTTTGGTAGTTTTGAAAGGTACTTTTTGCGAACCTAACGAACTGCACACTCAAACTACTTTAGGTTCCATAGAGTTTATTTCCACCACTTTCGGTGACGAGGTAGGATACTGTATTTTGAGTTCACATGAAGCACATTAGGAGGTGTCCCTTTAGTACAATATATTTGAGGAACACTCATATCCCTCACCTTTAGGAAGTTTTAACCGTGGGGTGACAAATAGCAAAACAGAATCAGGTGCGTACCTAATTGAAAGTACACTTAAGTACAGTAAAGAAAATTTTTAAATGAAATTGTTAGTCTTAAAAAAAGGAATACTACTTTAGAAAATGAGGAGCAAGAATTGAAAAAAACAATTAGAAAAAAAAGAGAGATCGAGGCCCTAAAAAAACAGTTTGCCTATTGAAAAAAATGAGAATAGACAAGTTGTTTAGCTATCACCAAGAAGTTTGAGTCAGATTATTCAAAGTTGGCCACGAAGTCCTGCTTGCACGTATAGCAGCATAAAAACTTTGGAACTCTGAAGCTGTGGCTTTACGAGTGACCAGAAATACGTGTCAATATGCTGCGATGAAATGTCTCTGAAGACTCATTTGCAGTATGATAGGTAGAGGGATTTAATTGTCTGGACGATTATGGCGTTGAAAATTAAGAATTGCTTTAAGTATTTTAACACTAATGGTTCAAGGCATAGGTGGAAAGCCCTGGTCACGACCATTAGCATTTTTTTTTTGGGCATAAATCATAAAAATTAAATTTTATAAAACAAAATGATTTTGAAGTTGTGACACAACTACAGGGGATAGCCCCTGCCATTTTGTATGCGACCAAGGGTAAAATTATGAGTGACAGAAGAAGGCAATTTTTCTTAGTCAATGGAGAGAAATTTTTTGCAAAATAGCAAGAATTTGGTGATTTTCAATGGTCGTCTTGTAAAATGGAGTGATAAAATTCACCTCCATAAGCAAGACGCCCAACAAGTAATAGGTGTGTGCCTAAGATAACTTCGGCTCATCTAAGGCCTACAACTTTTGAGAAAATAAGTGTGCAATTATCTACACAAGTTTTCTGCAACACGGTTGCTGGTGAAATATTCGCATTATATAGCTCCGCGAATTTGAATATTTCTAAGTTTTTTTCCTTTCCTTAATACCGCCGAATTTGTTCTTTTTTTGATAAAATTTTTAATATATATTTAATAATAGTAGCAGTCTTGTAGCCCTACGAAAATATTATATAATGATCCTTTTTTCGATAGTACGGAACTAATTAACTTTCCTAGAAGCCGAGAACTTTTTTAAATCCTTATGTCCGTAAACCATTTATATTTAGAAGCCATTAGTTAATTAGGTTTACGACATTTGTTAAAGATCTTGTTCACCAAAGGATTCGACAATAAATCTTTGTCAAGACAGATTTAAACATTATTTCGAACAGATTCGTAGGGGAGGGCGAAAATAACGTGAGAACTACTCCATACATGTTCTCATGTTATTTCAAAAATCCCTTGGCCTAAAGACCGTTAATTTTGTGACTAAGGGAAATTGTGAATCTTTGCCTAGGAAAGAATGGGAATAAAATAATACACATATTATTGCAATGCAAACTCTCAGACAGACGTTCTTCTATGCTTTTTTATTCGAATAAGAACGTATTTCTCTATTAAAATTTTTAATAAATGTGCAAGCACACCTGCTTTCAAGCATCTGAAATTTTTGCACATATATTCTGGCTCTTAGACACATTCTGCACTTTTTATTGATAGGTTCTGCCCCACCCCACCATACATCATTCTGAATATTTCTAAATATTTTTTTAGATCTCCACTGTTAGTAATGCATCTACATAAATTTATTTATATAGAGATATATAATATTAGCGCCTGCAATATAGATATAAGGAAATGTACAAAAATAATAAATAAAATCTAACGAAATAAAAAATACTTATTGTGTGGCACAGAAAACTCATGTTTTTTTAGGTTTGGGTGTAACAAAGTATTTATATTGATATTATATATTCAAATTATCGGGTTGGATTTTTTAATTTTCCATGATCCTAACTTTTGTTGGTGGTGGGCACTAGAATACTGGCCACATATTAGCTCTGAAAACAATTAGATGCACACTAAAACTAAAGAGTATTTCTTCACATATTGGGCACTCATGTGGCGTCACATTTCCTTCACTAAAAGCAATTTGATGGTAGGAGTATGGTGAATTATAAGCAATTTTGATTCGTGTACAGCGTAATATTTGTTTCTTTTCATCGGAAGATATTTTTCGTAATTTCCTCTTCTAAATGTTTCAGTATATCATACTTAAAACATACGCATTTATTTATAGATATATCGCACTTTTGGTATTTTTTAACAGTACCGTTCTGTGGGGAGTGGACGGGGATGTCACTCGATTTCACCCATTTTCGCACTGTTGATAGAAGTGCCAACATTTTTTGCTCTCAGTGAATTTGGTTATGAAATGCTAGAAAAAGAACGACGTGACTAATAAATCTCAATTATATTATATATATAGTTTATTTATTTATATGGTATAATTATGCGAATTTATTTAAATCATATTGAATACTGATTATGCTTTATCTTGCTGGAACCAAACGCAATTGAAAGGGCAACATCTTCGGCGCAGTTCTGGAAAAAAACCTTGTTGATCTTGAAATAACGGTGCCCATTGATAGTAACTGTTTCACCGTTTTCTTCTAAACAGTATGGCCCGACAATATACCTTGATGAAACTGTCTGCCACACAGTGACTCATTCTGGGTGAAGTTCCGTCTCGTGGATTATTTCTGGATTTGATTTACTCCATATACGGCAATTTTGCTTGTTTACATTTCCGTTTAGATCGAAATGGGCCTAATCAGACACAATCAGGAAACTTATCAAGTTATTGTCTTCTTCGGTCATATCAATTTTTTCGCAAAATTCTAGAGGAATAGGCAAATCTAGAGTGTTTAACCGGTTTGTTATTTGAACTTTGTACGGAAACAGGTGTAACCCTTAGTAGCCTGATTTACGAAAGTGATTTATTTTTTATATTACTGTGTTTGCTTGAGGGTCTAGATGAAGGGAAAAATAGCTAAAAAAAATCACAATATTTATTTTACACATTTATTTAGAAAAAAAACAGGTATCAATTTTGATACTTCAGGCATTAACACCATAAAGAAATCAGATATACCAATGCATGAAATAATGCGAAACATTGATTGTTTTTACTAACGCATAACGACACTTTACACTTTCTACAGAACCAGGAGGTAAGTTTCCTACAATTATTACATTTACACTTATTTCTAGCATCCATAAACATATTTTCATGACCAATACAATCGCGACGCACGTCAGTAGAGGGTAGTACTTGTACACCGGTCCGGGGTCTTTTAGAAGGTACGAGTAATATGTCATTGATAAAATAAAACAATAATGATATTTGATTTTTTTTTATTTCGTTGGAAAGAATATTGTACAACAGTAAAATACGTACAGCCAACCTATAAAAAAAAACTAATAGTAATGTGAACATTCGGTTTAAAAGATTGGTATCAAAATTGAAACTCTAGGTTATTAAGGGTTAAGTCATCATGAATTATCCGTTGTAATGACCGTCTGCTAACTCCAAGTTACACCGATAAGTTGGAAGTCGAAACTCTTGGATTTGCCTGAATGCGATTGTTTGTTGAACACGAACGTATGGATTTCGATGGTATGGTCTTTTTAAAATACTACCAGATTCGGCAAACTTGTTTACCATCGTCATAAGGGTCCATTTCCTCGGGGGAGTTCCGCCAAAATTCCGTCTGCATTCACTTTGGACGGAAATGACAGACTGCACAGCATGGTACTGCTGCACTATCCAAACCATCTTTTCGGTATCCAAAACATTAATTTTAAAAAAATTTAATTATTTTGTGTTCTTGTGAAAGTCAACACTATTTATTACATATACTTATTTACATAAATATACAATATATAGTTATATAATATAATAATATTTAATGTAAATGAGAAAAATAAAAAGTTTATTTCATTAAAAGAATATTCTTTATGTTTACAAACTAGATATAAGCTAATCATACTGTTTTTATTTGATCCCTTAAACGTTTAGCAATTTAATTTCATTCACACTTTCTATGGTTTAGTTTAAAGAGTATCAACTTATAATATATAATATGTATGTTACGTTTAACATTCTCTAGCAGCTAATAGGCATCGAAACCGTTTTTATACTCTCGCAACCTGTTGCTACAGAGTATAATAGTTTTGTTCACCTAACGGTTGTTTGTATCACCTAAAACTAATCGAGTTAGATATAGGGTTATGTATATATAAATGATCAGGATGAAGAGACGAGTTGAAATCCGGGTGACTGTCTGTCCGTCCGTCCGTCTGTCCGTCCGTGCAAGCTGTAACTTGAGTAAAAATTGAGATATCTTTATGAAACTTGGTAGGCATGTTTCTTGGTACCTTGAGACGGTTGGTATTGCAGATGGGCGTAATCGGACCACTGTCACGCCCACAAAACGCCTTTAATCGAAAACAAATAAATTGCCATAACTAAGCTCCGCAATAAGATACAAGACTGTTATTTGGTACACAGGATCACATTACGGAGGGGCATCTGCAGTTAATTTTTTTTTTTTAAGTGGGCGTGGCTAATGCTATAATAACAAAATTCACTGAAAGCAAATGTTTTTAGTACTTCTATTGACCGTGTGAAAATAGTTGAAATCTGGTGAAATGCGAATTGTTTTTTCTCCATTCTCATAGTTGGTTTTTAAATGTTGACGCTCGCTTTACAAATTCCACACATGTGAGTCATGGCACACTCCTGTAAATCGACCGTTAACAGCTCTTATAATCATCTTATGATCACATATCTATGTCTGTAAAACAATAACTATAAAAGGCAAAGATAAATTTAAAAATATTGTCTTACCACCATAGTGCTTATATTATGCTTAAATTTCCTATTGAAATATAAATGTTCATTAACTTGTGATGTGGATGTGACTACCATCTACCACTCCAATTACTCCAGGAATTCCAGATATTGAGTAAAACGCTCGTTCGCCTCCGATGATATTGCCATTGTTAGGTCTTTCTCAATTGCTTTGTTTGCTTCCAACACACAGTAGCCGCCAGTTTAAGTTTAAAAACCCGCACATTCTATCATTCAAACTTACCTTTTTTTACTAAGACTCATCACATTAGAATTGTCTCTAACTATTTTCCGCTCAACTCGTTAATTTTTTTGTAGATTTCTCCCACAGCGTAACAGAACCCATACTTATATTTATTTATATTTTTATATTTAAAAATTTCACAAAAAACGCTACGTAATTTAAACAATGTGCTCCGTGTGTTTTTTCATTTCTTTATTGCTGGTTTTGTTTTCATTTTCCTTCGTTTCGGTCAGTAATGCCAATTATATAGGATATATGAAAATGTGTTTACAATGTACCGTAACCAATTTTTTTCTGTGTAAGTAACCGACTTACTTCTTTTTTTATTTGTTAGGTTATTAGTAAATCAAATCCAGAACTAATCCACGAGACGGAGCTTCACCCAGATTGAGTTACTGGTGCGCTGTTTCATCAAGGTGTATTGTCGGCTCATACTTCTTTGAAGGAAACGGTATCACAGTAACTGTCAATGAGCACCGTTGTTTCAAGATGTTGAAGTATTTTTTTTACCCAGAACTGCGCCAAAGACGTATTGCTTTCAATAGCGTTTGGTTCTATCAAGATGGAGCAACTACACACATAACCAGACCGGTTATTGCGGAGCTCCAACGAAAATTTGAGAAAAAATTTATATAAAGAAACTCCACTTTCCGCTGGCCCACAAGGTTACCTGATCTGACTGCACCAGACTTTTGTTTATAGGGTTATGTCAAGTCAGAAGTGTACAAAACGAAACCCATAAATCTGACTGAATTGAAGCAGTCCATTAAATTGATAATTGAGGCAATCTCGATTTCAACCCTTTAGGCCGCAATGAATAATTTTATAATTAGGTGTCGCATATGTGTGGCTGTGTATGGAGGTCAATTACGGCCCATAATTTTTAAAAATAATTAATTATATAAAATTTGCTATTTATTTGTAGAGCGCAAGATGGCAATGGGCTTTCTCCTAGTTACCGAATGAATGGAGTTGTTATAGTTGATTTTAGCTAAGAGAATTATTTCGTCAATATCATGTAGATTTTTATCAAGTTATCGTAATATTTATATTATATTACTGCGGAATCGTTTTACCTGACCATTTGATGTACTTTGAAAGGGTGAGGCATTCGCGATGTCGAAAAGTTTTTTGTTTTAATGTAGATCTGACGTTGTGCTAATTCAGACATTTTTCATTGTCATAATATACATGTTAATTAGCTGTAAAAGCTGAGGTTTGGCATTCAATACCATATTGTTCTGGACTTTTTTAATAACCCAACGATTACCCTCCTCCCGCTCAACCGACGGGAGGGGCGCAATCCGCATACGTGCGGAATTAGCCGAGTCAGAAAAGGCAAGAGAGTTTTTTAAGTGTTGAGATCTAAAACTGCTCAGCTACAGAAACAAAAATTTCAACAGCCTAAATTTAAAGTTACAATATAATAAAATGTTACATTTTCATTTATTAAGAGAAAACAATAAAGTCTTTTTAATTTTGAAAAGTGAGTCAGATAAGTCAAATGTGCTGGAATGAGAATTAACAAGAAAAAACGTTAACTGCGCCGAAGCTATAATACCCTTCACAAAAACAACGGCCCCTTACAAGAACTAGATTCCGAATGTTCAATTTGTATGGCAGCTATGTGATATAGTGATCTGATCTGACCAATTTCTGTGGAGAATAATTTGTTGCCTTAAGCAATAACTCGTGCCAAATTTCGTGAAGATACCTCGTCACATGAAAGAGTTTTCCATACTAGCACTTCATTCCGATTGTTCAGTTTGTATGGCAGCTATATGCTATAGTCATCCGATCTGAATAATTTCTTCGGAGATTACATTGTTGCCTTAACTAATAATCCGTGCCAAATTTCGTGAAGATACCTCGTCAAATGAAAGAGTTTCCCATACAAACACTTGTTTCCGATCGTTCAGTCTGTATAGCAACTATATGCTATAGTGGTCCGATATCGGCCGTTCCGACTAATGAGCAGCTTCTTAGTGAGAAAAGGACAGGTACAAAATTTCAGACCGATAGCTTAAAAACTGAGGGACTAGTTTGCATATATACAGACGGACGGACGGACATGGCTAAATCAACTCAGCTCGTCACGGTGATCATTTATATATATACTTTATATGGTCTCCGACGTTTCCTCCTGGGTGTTACAAACTTCGTGGCAAAATTAATATACCCTGCTCAGGATATAAAAATCATGACATATACGGCGGAATGGCTCGCTTAGTTCAAAATTTGATCTACAGGATTTTAGCAGTAAAGGTCTGAACTGCCTCGAAAGGCGAACCGGGATATTAAATTTAATTTCAGACAGGAGAAAATAACTGCAAACTGTTCCATTCAAAATCATTATTTCACTAAGAATATTAAGCCAAGCATTTCCCTACGACTAGAAAGTGTAGGTGGAATAATAAGTTTTAAACGACTAGTGTATGGAGGTAGACTTATCCTAGAATCCCAAAAGAGTCATGTTCAAATATAGGTCTAACCAAAGTTGTATAAAGTGTTTTAGTAATATACGGATCTCTAAATTCTTTAGACCAACGTTTAACAAAACTGAGGACAGCTTTTGCTTTCAAGACCATGGTATCAATATAAAGACTAAAATTAAGCTTAAGGTCCATACTAACTCCCAAATCAACATAGTTAAAAACTTGCTCTAGAATATGGTTTTTTATTACATAAGAAGAGTGGTGCACAGATCTACGGGAAAAGCACATCATCTTACATTAATTGAGATTCAATGGCAAATCATTTCTATCACACCATGCAACCAAATTGTTTAAGCCTGTTTGCAACAGACACCTTTGTTCAGTTGAAGTGTATGATTTAAAAAGCTTTACGTCGTCAGCATATAATAAAATTTTTGAGAATTCTATTACTGAAGAGATATCGTTAATAAACAACAAGAACAGAATCGGGCCAAGATGACTACCTTGCGGAACACCTGAAGAAACATTAATTGTATCTGAAGGTGTATCCTCAAATATTACTCGTTGTGTTCTATTATAAAGATAGGAAGATACCCATTGAAGGAATCTTAGCTGAAAGCCCAGCAGATCAAGTTTATGTATGAGAATCGAGAAATTTACTTTATCGAAAGCTTTGCTAAAGTCTGTGTATATAACATCCGTATGCTTATGTTCCCTAAAACCCAATGATACATGGTTTTCAAATTCAAGCAGATTTGTTATAGTCGAATTTCCTTTACAAAATCCATGCTGAGATGAGGAAATTAACGGAGAAATCGAAAAGGTTATATGGTCAGTGATGATAGCTTCAAAAAGTTTAGGTATAACTGATAGTTTTGCGATACCTCTATAGTTTTCAATGTTGGATCTAAATCCACTTTTATGCAAAGGGATTATAAATGACTGTTTCCATATTGAAGGAAATATACCGTGTTTAAGAGAGGAATTCAATATCCTTGTCAAAGGCAAATAAACACAAGTATATTTGGCACTAATTTTTAGGGAGCATGAGGGTATCATGTCTGGGCCATAACTAAAAGATGGTTTTAACTTATTTAAATTAAAAAGGATGTCTTCTTCAGAAATAATTGGAGCGTTAATTAAAGTATTCGAACACAGCACTTGCTGATAAGAAAAAGTTTTGGAAGAATTATTACAGTAGTTTGACTTGAAAAATTCTGCAAACATATTGGATATAATATCATTGTCACTTGAAATGATAGATTTGTATTTCATTGCGGTCGGAAATTTGGAAATCCTGCGTTTGGAGTTGACGAAATCATAAAACGATTTTGGATTACTTGCAATATTTTTTTTTTACTTTATTTAAGTAATTATTATAACATTTTTTGTTTAGGTCAAAATATTGTCGACGCAATAGAGAATATTTAGAATAGACGACAAGTGAACCGGTTTTTTTAAAATGTTTAAAGGCTCGAGTTTTTCTGTTTTTCAATTTATATAACTCTTTCGAAAACGGACTTATACTTTTGCTTTTATTAACAATTTTTATTGGAACATACTTTTCAAATAATTTCATAATAATGTTATTAAAATGAGAGACACTCAATTCAATGTCACCATTATAATTAGGCCATGTTATTGTAGAAAGTTCTGTATTAAATTTTTTTAAATTAGCTTTTGCAAAGTCAAACCGAGTACAGAAGCACGAATTTTGATGATTATTATCCCGTACATCGCCTGAGATTCAGACAGATATTTCCAAAGCAGGATGATATGAGTCCTCTGGTAGAACAAGAGGATTACTCTGAATAACGGATAACTTTGCAGAGGTATCAACGTATTCTAAATCTAAGCATTTACCAAATTTTTTCGGAATCAAATTAATTTGGTTCAGACCCAACTCGGACATTTTTTCGAAAAACTCATTAAAACATGACCGATTGCAAATCGGCACGATATAGTCATCAAAAGGTTTCCACGAAGCACACGGTAAATTGAGATCACCTAATACAATTATTGAATCTGCATTATTTGCCATCCAGGTAGCACTATTTATTAAAGAAGCATACTGCATGTATACAGATAAGTCCGAATGGGGTGGTATATATGATAGGGTTAAATAAATAAAGCAACTATTAACGTAGACTCTAATACATTTAAATTTAAATGAGTCGGCCCCTGAAACAAGAACATTTTCAGATGAGATAGAGGAATGCACGGCAAATAGAACACCTCCACCGATTCTGTTCAGTCGATCACATCTAAAAATTTCAAATTCGCTGTTTAAAATCTCATTATCAAAAATGTGAGGTTTTAACAAAGTTTCTGTAAATCCAATTATATGGTTAAAATTGGAACTGTTCAAATACAAGTCGGTTAATTTTGTATTAAGACCTCTAACATTTTGATAATAAATGCTTAGCGAATTTCTACCAATCATTTTTTATATTGGTGGTTGCTTTTGGTAATTTAACAATGTTTTCCTTAGTTTGACTTCTAAGTTTAGGTTTAAATTCGCGTACAAAAGCCCCAGGTGGCCAGAATGAACTATCTAAGATCTTTTTGAATGTTTCAAGAGATACGTCTATTTTAAACGATGATATACTTCTATCATAATTGAAGTTAAATTTACAGAAATTGATATCATCGATTTTTAAACGTGACGAAATGTAAGTTTTAGGTGGAATAACAATCAAATTATTAACTGATGCTACTAAGTTATAAGGGCGGGCCTCTGGAATTGTGAGACACTTAATATTACTATTAAATAGAGCTTTTGGGGAATTGAGCTCTTTGGAAGTTGACGGCTTATCACCTTGAGGGCAAGGAGAAGAGAGATTTATTAGGTCATTGGGAGGAGACGTTCTTTCCTTTACAGAAGAACTAAGTGTTACTTCATCGGAATGACGTTTACGCTTAGGAGCAGGTTTAGAGGATTCGTGAGAATCATTCAGGCACTTAAAAGATTTGAACGATTTTTCATAGTGCCTAAATTTTTCAGTGAGGGTTACAAGATCTCGACCGATTTCGTTAAAGCCATTGCGTGTCTCCCTGTAAACTTTAAATAGATCGATTTCAATAGATCTATAATTTAAACAGGACCAACGCAATCCCTTACAGTCGAGAATAGTATCTAAGATTCTACCTGTCAGTCCAGTACATTTAATATGGGCAAGCCCATCACAAAGCCAGCATGAAACGTAGCGATCTGACTCATCTTTAATGTTACAATTGGGGAAGTTACAAGATATAATAAACAACAGGAATGAAGATCAAATAAAAGAGTAAGTAGAACAAAATTTAATAGATATATAATAAATTAGTGTGTTAATAAAATATTAATAATAATAAATTCAATTAAGAACAAACGCCAAATTAACAGCAATTATTTTTATCAAAGTTTAAAACCCAGACAGTTTGAAAAAGCAATATAGCGATCAGTTTTAGAAGCACTGGAACAAATAAAAAGCTACACGCAACCCAGCTGTGAATAAAGAAGTAAATGAGATAAATAAAGAGAGGAAATAGAATAAAATAAAACAAAATGAAACAAAAAGCTGATTCGGCACCAAAAATTCGAAAGTTTAAACTTTTTAATACTGCACAAAACTTAGCAAGATTTAAGATAACGATCCTACGCGCTAACTCGATTTCTCAGCGGTACAGCGCGCTTCGTCAACTCGATCTTTCATCTTATTCGGACACCATCATTTCGCGCAATCAGCAGGTTTGCCTTCAGTCCAGCATAGCTACTTTTATTTCATATTAAATTGGAACTACTGCTTAATACATCGCTATAATAATTTGTTAAATAAATAAATTTCAACGGAATTCAATTATAAAACTAATAATACATGTGCTTCCTTTATAATCCTACTGAAAGCCAGTGATTAGAAAAGTAAAAATAAATTTTGTGTGGTCAATAAATTGGGTATATATTTTAATCATGGTCCTTCGCATTTTAAAAATCCAAACAAGACGAAGTTTTATATATGTATGTACATAAAATGCAGTGACACCCAAAAAAAAAAAACTGAACAAATAAATATGCTGTGGTTAGGTTAGGAGGTCGATCCCAGAAGGGATCCCACTTGGACAGCTTAAGACGCCAGTCCGTTGTGATACCTACGACTCCTATAGTCCGGATCAAAAGACCCTTACAAGTCGACAAGACGTCTTGTGCTGACTACAAACTTGTTAAGACGGCCAATATCCATTACGGATAGGTATTCAGGCCCGCCAAACGTGTGATTGCCGAGTTATTTCAATCGCAGCCTAGCGAATGCCGGACATTGGAGGAGAAAGTGCTGGGATGATTCCACCTCGCTCTGTGCTGTGGTACTAGCATAAAAAACAAAAAAAAGATAACCGCCACATATATATAAGGTGTCAAAAAGTGCGGTAGAAAAAATTTAAATATACATACCATATACATATGTATATTATTAAAAAAAACACAAAAAGCGCAGTACAGTGCATTAAATATATACATACTAGCGACCCGCCCCGGCTTCGGAACGGGTGTAATGCTGTAAATGGGTATTAAATATATAGCCTATGTCACTCACCGAAAAAATTATTAAAATCGATCCAGTAGTTTTGATTTATTCAATACCGGTTTATCATGGCCGGCACGCGTGAAATATGGGGTAGAACAATTCCCCTTTCCCTATACCATGAAGATTTCCTGCTATCTTTGGAATATCTAAATTCATACACTACATTTTTACTTATTTACTTTTTACATTTATACCTATTACAACAATAAATATTGTATATTACAGAATGTCATTATATACAACGTTCACAGCTTTCTTGTCATTAGACAATACAAAGATATTTTCTCTAGCGGTTACTCTTGAAAGAGCGACATACAGTTGGCCATGTGAAAAACAGTCAACGCTAAAATGTAAGCCTTCGACGTTGAGAATTTGACCCTCAGATTTATTAATGGTCATTTCAAAAGATGTCTTTACCGGAAATTGTAAACGTTTAAATTAGAAGGATAAATCCGATGGTATCAAAGGGAAAGGGACAATACATCTTTTTCGGTAACACATCCTGTGAGTACTGTGCACTCTATTATGAAAGTTTTCAGTGATTTTACCAGCAAACGAGTGCCATTGCAAAGTTTTGGTGGATTCATTTTTCTTAATAATATAATAATAACCTACTTTCAAGACCATTTTGTGAGGAGAGGTTCAAAGAGTTTAGAAAATCTGTAGGAAAACAAACAGCTTCTTCCAAATCGAGAACAGGATCGACCGAGTAGTATATTTTCGTCGGCACATCAATCTTTGAAATAATCAAATTATTTACCTTATCTACTTGTTCGTTAGTTGGTGACAGAATCGCTATTTCTTTAAACCAAGATATTGTCTTATAACTTATGTTATCAATGTCAAGATAGATATTGTTGACTAACTCTTGGATGCTGTCTATCAAAACACAAAGGTTTTGTATGTTAATCCTTCCCCCACTTTGTGTTAACTCTCCATTGCCAACTTTTAGCAGCATCTCTGGAAATAGCCTGTTATTACGTGAAGATGACGAAACCCTCATATTAGTTTTAAGCTCTAATTTATTGACATGTAGCCAAAGGTTGGATTTCCTTAGAACAGAATTGTACATCCACCCATAGGTGAATTTTTGTTGCGAAATTCGCGTATTGGCCTATCCAGTGCTTCCACAGATGTCTTGTTTGACATGATATCTTCGTCCCAGACTAATAATGAGCAGTCACACAAACTACAAACGCTGTTCTTATCATCGATGGCAATTTTCAGTGGGAGCTTGAATGTAGAGTGTGCGGTTTGGCCTCATTCCAAAAGCGTAGAGGCAATGCCGGATGATGCAACAGCTAACGCAATTTTTCCAGTACATCTCACTTATTTTAAAAGCAGATTGATTAAACATGTTTTTTCTGTACCTCCTGGTGCATCAAGGAAAAACAATTTCCATTCATTGTTTATAATAATGCAGTGAATACTTTCTTTTGATCGATGTTTAATCGTGGCTCATATTGAGCTATTATTTGAAAAAGTCTCATTTGATCGGATGATGTTTCTCTTGTGTATTCGGCGCTGTTAGTTAAATCTGAGTAAGTACAATAATATAAGCTGCCATCGGCAGCCCAAAATATCTGATTTTTGATCGATTTACATGAAAGTAATTGCACTACTTTTTTCAATTCAAATAATGCTTCGTCAAGTATGTTTGGATCATATTATACATCATCTGAGTTGAACTCTCGCTGTCGCCGAATGGCCTAATTTTTTTCAAATTTATTCCATAGATTAACAGAATCAGTTACTTGACAAAACGCTACTATGACTGCAAATAAATATCTTAATGATGTAGCTGAACTACAAAAAGCTGCTTCTCATAATGTGTTTTCCCAGTGAGAATAGTCTTCCAAGAGCCCATCAGCTTTGCATGCTGCTGTAAAAAACGCCTTGTACAGTTCTTAGGTGTGCGAAGGATGTCGGTCCTTTTACAATATGCAGTAATATTCTCAGATAAAACTATTCGCAGCTGTTGGGATGAGTCACGTAGGCTCTTCCAAGAGCATCCGTTTTTTTTTACTCTGGGAAACCATCGACTCCAGTACTTTGTTTTCACCGTGGAAAAGTTTTAGAACTTTGGTTCCATGTATAGTAACATGGAACTCGATCACGTGTCAGTGTTTTCGCGAAATCATCTTGAGCACTTGAAGAATGCTGTCAATGTTGTATCCCGCGGGTTATTAACCACTTCTTGTATATTGTTCTCAGTGAATATACCCTTTGTCCATTTTCTCAATGAATGAATAAGGTGGACAAAATTGGAAGCCCGGTCGTGCACTTCGAATGACCAAATCATCCATATAGCTTCAGAGCTGCAAATGTAACGTCCAGGCTGGTATTTTTCCAATTTATTTGGTGATTGTATGCTGAAAGTGGCTTGATCACTGCCTTTATAAATGTACTTAGTAACATATTGAATTGCACACCTCTACGTTGATGTGGGCATCAAAAATTTTCAAAAGGAGCGGATTATAGGGAACGATCCATCGGTTATCAATATCATGGTTTCGGACGGTAGCATTTTGCCCACCCTGTTCTGACGATCGTCGACGATATTTGGGATATCCATCATCGCTAGCACATGTTTGAATTTGGAACGACATTGGAAATTTATACGTATACATGCAGAATTCCGGTTTAAAGTCTCCCAAGGGCCATGTATGAGGTGCATGAGTATCGTTACCTTTAAATGGAAGACTCTGTAAACTATATGGTATCTGTTTTGTGGAGTTAAATTGGTGTTAATATTTTCTTTGCTTTCTGGTCAATTTGGGTTACATGTTGCAGTTATAAATAAATCAGGCTTACCGTAATTTCTGTCGTTAGTAATGGCGTCTTGTGGGTTTTTGTGTAAATATAGAGGTCCACCTGTGAATAATGAAGGTAGTATTATAACCAACTGCCTAAGATGAACGTAATTTTCGGCTCTCAATTTATTTTGATTATTACGGATGTAGACCAATCTCTAAGATTAAATTTTCGCATATTGATCTACCAAGTATTGGTTTGTTAACAAGTAAAGTGTTGAAATTGTGACGTCTTGTCATTATACGGTAGCAATAGTAGTTCAAACATGACTCTGTTTTACGCAGCGGTGTACCATCGACTGGGTCAACTTGAGAAATATTAATGGCATAACCATTTTCTCCACGAAATAGCATCAAAGGACACTGTAAGCTGTCATAAGATCTGTGTATTTCTGAATTTTTTGCAAATCATCATCACGGCTATGCAATACAATATCTCTTTTGTCAAATTGCTGTCCAGCTATCACCACTGCTACTTCGCTCGTGAAAGACCCTTTGTATCGTCCTCTTTGTTCCCTAACAGGAATTTATTTGCATGGATTACGACATTAAAGTCAGGAGTATCTGCTGCAACACTCTCAATCGCAGTTTCGAAAGATTGTATGTAGCAATTATGAGAATATAACATATCTTGAAGAGATCTAATCAAATCTCTATCAATTGGCTGTGCAGCACTTGATCAATAGGTAGATGCTTGTGTATCTGGATTTGCAATAAAATATTAGGTAAAGTAAAAAGTTCGTTTGGTTTTTATCCAAGAGATGGCGTTATTGTCCATAGTATTAGTGTTACGTGTCGCATCATGTCATACTATACGGCGCTGAAAACGTGTTTATTCGCACTAAAAGTTTGTCTTTGACAGTTTTTTGATTGATTGACTCAGTACGTTGTGAGCGCTCGTCAATGACGGACACCAACAAAGAGAAAATTCGCAATATTTTACAATTTTTCTTCGATCAGGCCAAAGGACTGAAAAAATTAATTTAATTTATGGGCCCGATACTGTAAACGAACGGGTTGCACAGAAGTTGTTTGCTAGGTTCCGTTCCGGTAATTTCGATGTCGAAAATTGCGATAAAATCATGAAAATAGTGGAAACAGACCGTCACATGAGCACTTATTTAATTGCTGAGGAACTAAAGATAAGCCAGAAAACCGTTTGGAACCATTTGCATAACCTTGGATTCAAAAAGAAGCTCGATGTTTGGGTGCCACACGAACTAACGCAAAAAAACATGATGGACCGAATTTCCATCTGCGAATCGCTGCTGAATCGCAACAAAATCGACCCGTTTCTGAAGCGGATTGTGACTGGCGATGAAAAATGGGTTACTTACGAAAACATCGAGCGAAAACGGTCGTGGGGGAAGCGGCCCAGACGGTGGCCAAGACCGGAATGACGGCCAGGAAGGTTTTGCTGTGTGTTTGGTGGGATTGGCAAGGAATCATCTACTACGAGCTGCTCCCCTATGGCCAAACGCTCAATTTGGCCCTCTACTGCCAACAACTGGACCGCTTGAAGGCAGCACTCATCCAGAAGAGGCCATCTTTGATCAACAGAGGCCAAATTGTGTTCCATCAGGACAACGCCAGGTCACACACGTCTTTGGTGACGCGCCAGAAGCTCCGGGAGCTCAGGTGAGAGGTCCCAATGCACCCACCTTATAGTCCAGACCTGGCACCAAGTGATTACCATATTTTCCTGTCCATGGCGAACGTGCTTAATGGTGAGAAGTTAGCCCCAAGAGAGGCCTGTGAAAATTGGCTCTCCGAGGTTTTTGCCAATAGGAACGCAGCCTTCTGCGAGAGGGGTATAATGAAGTTGGGATCTCGTTGGCAACAAGTTTATGAACAAAACGGTACATATTTGACTTAAATCGGACAAATGCACACAAAGTTATCATCTGAATTGAAAAATCACTAAAAAACATAACGAACTTTTTACTTTACCTAGTATATTTGCAGAAATTTGTGCTCGGGTCGAAGTGGTAGCAAGCTCCCAGCTAAGTGGTACACTTGCCCTTAAATTTCAAATGTAGGCATGAACCCATGCTCAACGACTTACTTACCCTTAAAAGAGGTAATTTGAAATCCGTTATTATAACGGCATATATTGCGCATGAATTACTGATGATCACCCGTAAGAAGTGAGTGAAGTGGTTCAGGTGGAGGGAAAATTTCTTCCAATTCGACTTTTTCCTGTAAGCAACACATGCCTTTCGATTCGTCCTTGAATTTCAAAGCCAAGAAATGTTCACACACTTCTGACATAGTACCTATTGATACCATACGATCGTTCTTGTATGAATTCGAAGGACCGTAATTCATGGCAGAATTTTCTTTATTTACCCATGAATTAGCTTATGCTGATGATTCTGTGGCGCTTTGTTTTCGATGTCCACCCTATTCCGGCTACGGCGAACCTCATGCTCTACTGAAAATTTTCTCTCTCACTTAGCTCTTTATCCATTCCGGAGCTGGCTGAGTCGATCCTCAAGCTCTACCGACGATTCTTTGTCCCTCTGAACTGTATGCCTATCTTCTATCCCGGCTGCGGCGAGCCACACGCTCTACTGAAGATTTTCTCCCTCTCTCAGCTCCTTCTTCTGGCATTTACTCTACTACGACCTCTGCTCGAACGACAACGTCTTCCAGACATGACTTTATAATTTCTGTACAAAATTTACTCAGTTCTATATGTATGATTACCTATGCACAAATTGCCATATTATTAATATGTGCCGCAGTAAAAAATATCCAAATACTTACCATTTAGAAATCATAAATCATAAAAAAACAAAATATATAGTACTTATTCTAGTTCTTTTTATAGCTGAAATAATTTGCTATTCGTGCGACTAAAAACAAAAGATCATCAACAATCATCAACACCAAGATATACCTATTCTATTAAGATCTTTTTCTGAGCTTACATACCTCACCTTAAATTACGATTTTTGAAAATAATTTCCCTAAAGAAAAATTGATCTAACTCTAAATTTTAACTAAGATGAATATTTCAATTCATAAATTATGGTTTTAGTTAATCTTATCTTATCTAACCTTATGTACTTATAATTACTATAAGTGCGTTTTAACCTTAAATAACTTTAGAATAGAATATTATTTATATTTTAAAACTAATATCATACAATTATTTATCGTAACTTTCTTATAATATCAGTTTAGATCAGATAGAAAAGTTGAGGTGACAGCAAAAATGTGCATTTGAAAAACAAAAACTACAAAATAGTTTTAGTGTGATTTTACATTGGGACTCTTTTGACCCTCATTATCGGCAAATTCTCTTTTGGTGTCGCTCTGTGCATTCACACGAGCAAAAAGAGTCCAGCAACTCGAATCGAGTTTTCTGTCAATCCTTTTCATAAAATTTTCCCAAATGTTTGTGCGGTTCGGCTACGCGACACTTAGAGTGTGTTGCATAGTTAATTTGTATGTTGGGATGAGGGTCCCATATTTGCTTGCAATGAATTAGCATGAATGTGGTAGATCAATATGCATAATACCTACCCGTTTAATAGTTTTAAAGAAATACTTAAGACGGGAATTCCCTAATCCACCAGAATGTATTAAATATCCGCTGCTAATATTTTCAAGGCCAAATTTAAAACAGGAATTTCCTAATCTTTAAGTATTAAAAATTCATAATTTCTTTACTCCATATTTTTGTCTATTTATTATAAAACATCTTTGAAATAAATCCAATTCTCATTTTAAATAAAATAATATTCGAACTAACTCCTTTACGGTTAAAAGAAATAAATATGAAAGCATCTTAATATTTTATGTTAATATAAAAAGTAAACTGATGACTTACCATTTTTATTAGAATTCTTTTATGTATACTGGTACATTATTACATTTAATACCGATATATGTTATTAAAAATGTAAATTGAATATTTTTGAATATCTTAATTTTCACCTTATATACAATTCTTCAAAATATTTATATTATTCTATGTATACATATTTGCATATCACATACAAAAAATAGATAACAGAATTCAAATTTCTGAACGAATGGTATAGATTGATGTGAAACCGAGCGCTCTTGCAACCATTCAAAGAATTTGAAAATGAAAAGGAATGCTGGAAAAGGTAGCAGCGAGCTGTTATGAACAAGAACACCAAGCGTGCCACCCGAACACGAGTGGCACGGTCCCTTCGTCTTTCCTCGTCGTCCCCTCGCCCACAATAAACCGGTTACAAAAGAGTCTGTATATAAAAGCCCACTAAGCAAACAAAAAAAAGCAACACTCAAACCGCGCGCAACCTCAACATAAAATATAAATGAAACCAACTAAACGGGCGCGGATTTGAAAACATAAAACAATATACACATAGCCAATAAAGCCTGCTTTCACCCAACACTTTTTTAAGTAAAGTAAAAACACAATGTAAATGGTAATTCAGTTCAAATTTTCTGCATGTATTTCTTCTTTCTATTTTTAAGTTAAAATGCAAAAACAAAAATGTGTATTCCTATTTTCATTTTTGTGATAACGGGATTTTAGTGTAAGGAGAAGTAAACATAGGCACCATTAAGTCTGCGTTCAGTTAGCTTGAATTGGAAATACCGTTACTTCTCATGAATTTGTTCGTTTTTTTGCGTAGATTCTATTGTGCTTTAATATAATTAGTCGTTTAAAGAGCTCGTGACTCGTTTTTATAATATTAAAAAAAAATGGAAACCAAAGGAAAAGAAATTAGTCTGTCGGAAAGAAAAATTTTCATTAAGTTGTGGAAAGATGGCGAAGGTTTCAGAAAAATTGGGCAAACTACTTGTATTGGAAGAACGTATCCTTCCGTCCAGAGCGTCGTAAACAATTAAAAAAAACCGGAATTTTAACGTCAAAACCGCGATCTGGTAGTCCGAAAATATTATCAGCCCGGGATGAACGGAAAATAATAAATATGGTGAAAGTTAACCCTCGAATTACGTCCACAAAGATTATTGAAAACGTAAATATAACCATTAAAAACACAATTTGTACCGAAACTGCTAGAAAAATTTTACGAAAAGCTAGATATCATGGTAGAGTCGCTCGAAAGAAAGCATATACTTATTTAATTTGTAAAATGGCGAAAGAGTATTGAATTTGCTCATAATTATAGAAATAAGTCGCCGGAGTTCTGGATACAAGTAATATTTTCGGATGAAAGTAAATTTAGCATTTTTGGCATAAAAGGTCGACAAATTGTGTGGCGCAAGTCAGGAACTGCCCTTGAAAAGCAAAATCTTGTCGGTACAGTTAAAGAAGAATGGTCCCAGATTACAGCTGAGGAAACAGATAAGTTGGTAAGATCAATGCCAAATCGATTAAGCGAGGTTTTAAAACAACGCGGCTATCCAACAAAATATTATATTTAATTTTTCTTTATAATTTTTAACACTTTTGTAACTAATTTTAAAGCAGAACGTAGACTTAATGGGGCCTATGTTTACTTCTCCTTACACTAAAATCCCTTTATCACAAAAATTTAAATAGGAATATACATTTTTATACTCTCGCAACCTGTTGCTACAGAGTATAATAGTTTTGTTCACCTAACGGTTGTTTGTATCACCTAAAACTAATCGAGTTAGATATAGGGTTATACATATATAAATGATCAGGATGAAGAGACGAGTTGAAATCCGGGTGACTGTCTGTCCGTCCGTCCGTCCGTCCGTCCGTCCGTGCAAGCTCTAACTTGAGTAAAAATTGAGATATCTTTATGAAACTTGGTAGACATGTTTCTTGGTACCGTGAGACGGTTGGTATTGCAGATGGGCGTAATCGGACCACTGCCACGCCCACAAAACGCCATTAATCAAAAACAAATAACTTGCCATAACTAAGCTCCGCAATAAGATACAAGACTGTTATTTGGTACACAGGATCACATTAGGGAGGGGCATCTGCAGTTAAAACTTTTTTTATAATAAAAAAATTCACAAGAAGCAAATGTTTTTAGCACTTCTATTGACGGTGTGAAAATAGTTGAAATGGGGTGGCAACTCCGCCCACTCCCCATTTAACGGTACTGTTAAAAACTACTAAAAGCGCGATAAATCAAGCACTAAACACGCCAGAGACATTAAATTTTATCTCTGAGATGGTATAAGATGACTTTATAGGAACCGCGTTCAAAATTAGACAGTGGGTGTGGCACAGCCCACTTTAAGGTGAAAACCCATATCTTGAGATCTGCTTAACCGATTTCAACCAAATTCGGTGCGTAACGTTCTTTTCATGTTTCTATGTCATAGTGCGAAAATGGGCGAAATCGGATTACAACCACGCCTATTTTCCATATGACACCATTTTAAATACCATTTGATTCTTTCACTTTCCACTATGCAAATCAGGTAACAATGATTATATCGGGGTAAAACTTTGCGTGAATAATGCAATTAAAGTATGCCACCTTGCGGCCAAAAATTGTCTAAATCCAACCAAAACTGTTCAAACCCCTAAGTACTAAATATATGGACCCCATTGCCTATAGTTGACCTTCTACCGAAAATATCAGTCAGTCCACAAAGAAATATCAAATGAGTATACCATTTGACTTTGCGAGAGTATAAAATGTTCGGTTACATCCGAACTTAGCCCTTCCTTACTTGTTCTTTTTGCATTTTGAACTTAAAAATATAAAGAAGAAATACATGTAGAAAATTTGAACTGAATTACCTATTTACATTGTGTTTTTACTTTACTTAAAAAATAGTGTCGGGTGAACGCGGACTTTATTGGCTATGTGTATGTACACACAAACAACATTACAAGGAATATCAGCTGCGAACATTTCGGAGAGGAGCACAGGAATTTTACCACACGGACATACATACAAGTATATACAAACAAGACAGAGTGAGCGTATTGATTTCACCGTTTATTTATTATATGTATATATGTTGTATGCTTAAATACGTATTTACTGACCACAAAACTCGTAACAAAAAGCCATTTAACAACATAAAAATGGTTACCAAACTGTCATAATTTCGGGCTTAATTTAAAGGAAAAGCTGAAAACAGTGTGGTACAATATATATCCAAAATTATATACAATCAAAAATAAATAATTATGGGATGCCCTAAGGCTTATCTTTATGTATGCAAACACATCCATTCCACAAACACAAAAAAACGAAAAATATAATATTATACAAGTATTTACTTGCAAATTTGTCAGGCAATACTCCTTATGCTTAATAAAGCAGCAAGCAGGATTGCCTAAAACAAGTAAGCAAAGGCACAAACATATAAAAAAATGAAAAGATAATGAAAGAACAGCAAAATAAATACAAATATTAATATTTACATATTTACTAAACTAAATTATATATTTACATAGATATGCAAGTGCATATACGTGAAACCATCCGTGTTTTACCAATTCTATTTTCGCAGCAGCTGGGCGTTGATATTGTATCGGGTGGCTGGGCGATGGCCGCCTGACAGCGCCGCGACTGCGTGGTGAGACTTAGATAATTGAGGTGGGTGAGACTTAGACAATTGAGGCAGTGTCCATGCGCCTGGGCTAACCGCTGACGTTGACTGGGTTGCATTGATTTGAAGATGCTACAGTGCTGTAGCCGGTGTGAGCGGCGACACAGCAGACATCGGGTGTGGTGCGACTCCGGTGGCACCAATGGCGACGCTGGCGGTGGTTGTGCTGTGTTCCGCGCGACAACTGTGACAGTTGTTGCAGCGGTGGCTCGGAGCGTTGGAATCGGCCCAATGCGTGGCACGTTGATAGCCGATCGAACGATTGGCGTTGGGGTTGTTGGCATTTCCACGTCCATATTAATCTGTATGAAAAGATTAGATTTTGTATATGTTTGTGGCATATAATTGAATAAGGGCAATTGTGCCACGTGATGTGGCACGCGTGGATCGGCATATTAATCGACCATTTCTGTTTGGTTTGGGATTGTTGTTAACGTTTTTTATTTTTATTTATTTGCGGGGTTTATTGCTCGATTTATTTGAATTGAATACCATTTTAGATTCGGTAGTACGGTCGGTGGGCAGGAAGCATAGTTTTACGAGCGGTCTGGTAAGAGTTCTGGATTGCATGCGTAGATCTACTATTCGGATATGACCGTCGGACCCGGAATGAAGCTTTTCTATGCGGCCAAGCCGCTATTCTGGGGGAGGGAGACAATCATCATGGATTAGAACGCAATCTCCAAGCTTTGGCGCTTTTTATGGAGTTTTCCATCGGTACCTTTTGTGGAGGTCCTTTAAATATTCTTCTTTCCATCGGCGACTAAGGTCATGATGGAGAATTTTGATTCTTTCCCATCGATTTAATAAGGATAGCGGCTCCACGCCTTGCTCAGGTATGGCCAGAATGGTTGTTCCTTTGAGATAATGCCTTGGAGTTAGGGCGGTCAAATCTGAGGAATCTTGCGAGAGGGCCGTTAGTGGCCGTGAATTGAGAACGTCTTCAATACGAATAAGTAATGTTTTAAATTCTTCATAGTTAAATTTGTAGTTTCGATCTACTTTTTTAAAGTGGGATTTGAAGCTTTTTACAGCTGATTCCCATAAACCACCCATATGAGGAGCGCTTGGGGCGATAAATTGCCAATTAATGCTTTGGGGCGCGTACTTTTGTACAATCTCAGGTGAGACTTGTTTGATAAAGTCCACAAACTGTTTTTCGGTGGCTCTTTGAGCGCCAATAAAGGTTTTACCATTGTCGCACATTATCTTCGATGGAAACCCGCGTCGTCCGACGAAGCATGCAAATGCCGCAAGGAAATCTTCCTTTGTCAGATTAGTACAAAACTCAAGGTGTACTGCTTTTGTCGTCAAACAGACAAAGATAGCCACATAGCCTTTCATCAGAGTGGGAGACCTTAACATGGACGCCTTTATTTAAAAAGGCCCAGCAAAATCGACACCTGTAATGGAGAAACGCAGAGCAAAGCTGCAGCGTTCCGAGGGAAGTACTGCCATAATCTGTGTTCGCATCTTTTGCTTATGCGTAGTGCAGATTTTGCACCAAAAAATGCTCTTCTTTATTTGGGGCTTAAGTCGAGAAATGTAAAATTCCTGGCGTACCGTATGTTGCATGACCCTGAGTGCTCGAGGGTACGAGGAAAATCGCTCGAAAATGTCATTATCCTACAATGTTGTGTGCATGGAGACGATTTTTCGACTCTCTGGGGCAATTATGTTGCGCATGGGCGATTGTGGCCAAAAATCGGCAGATTCTATCAACCATCGGGGGCCATTTCACCAGAAGGTAATGGTGGCAAGGTGCAGGGGTTTGCACCCTCTTGTACCTAGATTAGTTAGATTGTCAGCACTGGCTACCTGTAGCCAGGTGACTGATCCTATTTGGTCAAGTATTTGAGACGTTCGATTGGAAATATATGTCTTCCATGCATGTGGTGGTTTTTCTAACCAGGCTAGTACAATTTCAGAATCGGACCAGAGATACAATTTGTATCTTGCCATGTTTAAATGCATTTGCACCATGGCTACTAGTTTGGCTAGTAATAGCGCTCCACACAGTTCAAGTTGTGGTAGACTTATTGTTTTTAAGGGAGCCACTTTTGCCTTTGCTACTAGTAAGTGGCTTGTATTCGCAGTGTTGCTTTGTGTGCGAACGTATAAAGTGGCGCAATATGAATTTTTAGAGGCGTCACACAAGCCGTGTAGTTCGACTTTATACTCTGGGGCATAGTTTACCCATCGCGGGATTTGTATCTGTGAGATATCGTTTAGATTGTTCGCAAACTGGGACCACTTTTCAAAACGAAGTGGTTTTACTTGTCCATCTCAGTCGGTTCCATCTAGCCATAATTCATGTATTAGGATTTTGGCTTGTATCATAACTGGCGAAAGCCATCCATTTCCTTTTCTAATTTAAGGAAATTAGTATCTAACAAATTTTCATGTGGTATATTTTTTAAATATTAGGGTTATCTTTTTCAACGGAAACCCTGCGGTTTGAAGGGCTTTTACCACTTGCGATAATGACTCGTATGCTTGTGGAAGACTGTGACTTCCAGACAAGATATCGCCTACATACGTTTGTATTTTTAACACCTGGGTCGCCAAAGGTAACTGTTTTCAATTTATAGTCGTGGAGCGGACTATTGGGAGAATTTCGAAAAATAATTCGCTGAAAATCTTGATCGTCTTTATGTACGACTATTTGTCTGTACATTTTTTCGCCGTTTCCGTTAAATACGTATTTGAATATACGCCAATTTAAAACAAGTAAGGAAGGGCTAAGTTCGGATGTAACCGAACATTTTATACTCTCGCAAAGTCAAATAGTATACTCGTTTGAGATTTCTTTGTGGATTGACTGATATTTTCGGTAGAAGGTCAACTATAGGCACTGGGGTCCACATATTTAGTACTTAGGGGCTTGAACAGTTTTGGTTCGATTTAGACAATTTTTGACCGCAAGGTGGCATATATCATTGTTGCTTGATATGCATAGTGGAAAGTGAAAGAACCAGATGGAATTGAAAATGGTTTTATATGGGAAGTAGGCGCGGTTGTAGTCCGATTTCGCCCATTTTCGCACTCGCAACCTGTTGCTACAGAGTATAATAGTTTTGTTCACCTAACGGTTGTTTGTATCACCTGAAACTAATCGAGTTAGATATAAGGTTATATATATATAAATGATCAGGATGAAGAGACGAGTTGAAATCCGGGTGACTGTCTGTCCGTCTGTCCGTCCGTGCAAGCTGTAACTTGAGTAAAAATTGAGATATCTTTATGAAACTTGGTAGACATGTTTCTTGGTACCGTGAGACGGTTGGTATTGCAGATGGGCGTAATCGGACCACTGCCACGCCCACAAAACGCCATTAATCAAAAACAAATAAATTGCCATAACTAAGCTCCGCAATAAGATACAAGACTGTTATTTGGTACACAGGATCACATTACGGAGGGGCATCTGCAGTTAAAATTTTTTTAAAATAGTGGGCGTGGTCCCGCCTCTAATAGGTTTAATGCGCATATCTCCTAAACCGCTAACGCTATAATAACAAAATTCACTGAAAGCAAATGTTTTTAGCACCTCTATTGACGGTGTGAAAATAGTTGAAATCGGGTGACAAGCCCGCCCAATCCCCATATAACGGTACTGTTAAAAAATACTAAAAGCGCGATAAACCAAGCACTAAACACGCCAGAGACATTCAATTTTATCTCTAAGATGGTATTAGATCACTTTATAGGAATCGTGTTTCAAATTAGTCAGTGGGCGTGGCACCGCCCACTTTTAGGTGAAACCCCATATCTTGGGATCTGCTTAACCGATTTCAACCAAATTCGGTGCCCAACTTTCCTTTCATATTTCTATGTTATATTGCGAAAATGGGCGAAAGCGGACTACAACCACGCCTATTTCCCTTATAACACCATTTTCAATTCCATCTGATTCTTTCACTTTCCACTATGGATATCAAGCAACAATGATTATATCGGGGTAAGACTTTGCGTGAATAATACGTTTAAAGTATGCCACCTTGTGACCAAAAATTGTCTAAATGGAACTAAAACTGTTTAAGCCCCTAAGTAACAAATATGTGAACCCCAGTGCCTATAGTTGACTTTCTACCGAAAATATCAGTCAATCCACAAAGAAATCTCAAACGAGTATACCATTTGACTTTGCGAGAGTATAAAATGTTCGGTCACATCCGAACTTAGCCCTTCCTTATTTGTTTTGTCTGGCTTTACTACTGCATGATGCGGCAAGTCCAATAAAATGAGTAATATTTGCCGTTGATGGTTTTTTCGCATGTGCTTATTTCATCCATGTGGTCTAAATGTAGGTATTCTTCCAACATACCATCATATTCTGGTTTGAGTTCGCCTGTTATAAGTAAGTTTTTTTCCATACTTTGAAACTGCTGCATTGCAGTGGTGCGAGAGTGACCTAAGGCGATTGTGTTAAGAAATTGTTGTTTTAGTGGTAGTGGTATGACGTACCGACCATTATCTGATCTAGTAGTTGTGGCTTTGTAAAAGTCTTCACAATACTGATCTTCTGGGGTTGTAATTAAAATTGGGGGGAGTTCTTCTAACTCCCAACATTTTTTCAATTGTGAATTGAGGTATTCGTCTAAGGTTTCCTCAACTTGAGTTGTCATTGTAGTTACTGGTTCCGTAACTAGACCACTTAGGATCCAACCGAAAGTAATATTTTGTTTCAATAGTGTGTTTGAAATTTTCTCGAGTATTATCTGAGGTATGAGATCGCTGCCTAATAGAATGTCTATTTAGTCGGGGGTGTTGCAGTTGAGATCTGCTAGATTTAGGTGTTAAACCTTTTGCCAATGCTTGCTATTTATATGATAGCTTGGAAGCATATTTGTTAGTTGCGGTAAGACTATAGCTTCTGTTTGAATGTGCCTATCCGCTTTGGGGGAGATTAGGGTAATGCGGCAGATTTTATTCGAGTTTTGGGGTACTCTTCCGCCTTCCCGTAATTTCAAAATTCGATTATTTTGATGGCAGTTTTAGCCTGTTTTGTGCCCTAGACGCTATGCAAGATCGTTGTGATCCTTGGTCTGTTAAGGCCCTAAGTTTAAACAGGGTGTTCGATGGAGACGACTGCTGTGGGTAGTAGTACCCTACTTTGGTTTTCGCTGTGTAGGGTTTGCGTTTTTAATGCCTTTGAGCAGTATGGTGCTTCTTGGCAATTTTCGGGATTTCGCACTTCGGGATTTGCTGTGGCAACTAAACCCGTGGCTCTTTTCATATATGCGCTGCTTGGGGGTGAACTGGAAAAATTATTTATATGAAGCATAGAATGATCTCGTTTATGACAATAAACGCAATTGAACTTGCTTTCGAAATATTTGAGTGAATGCGCATAAGACATACTGTTTGTACAAAGTATTTTTGTTCTTACATAATTGTTTCGATCGGTAATATTAGTTTTTTTTAATTTCTCAGAAGATTTGAACTTATTCCCCCCTGTACACAGTTCGCATGACATTTTGTTTGTACTGTTCGGATGTGAACGTATTTAAATTGTTGTTGCTTCTGGCTTGGGGTCTGTGGAAACTTCTATTTATGTCGTGTTGAACGCTTTTCGTTCTGACTTTTTTTTTGTCTACCCTTTCTGCGATTTCGTACTGGGTAGTTAGGAAATCTTTTATTTGTTGCCACGTGGGGCATTTTCTGCGTGATGAGAGCGATTGCTCCTATAGAAATAATGATTTTTCTGGTAATGCGGCAGTGCATATGTTTACCAGTATAGGGTCCCAGCTGTCTTATGAAATATTTTGTGTCGATAAAACCAAGAAACAATTTGAAACAGTGGATTGAAGTTTGATAAATTCTTCACTTGTCTCCAATTGAATTTTGGCAAGTTCATTAATATCGATATTTGTTTATCGACCAATATTCTTTCGTTTTCGAATTTTGATTTAAGAGCTTCCCAAGCCAAATGGAAATTATCGTCATTTAGTGCGAACTGTTTTACTATTACGCCTGCTTGACCTTGATAATTTTGGATGGTTTATGTAAACGGCAATAAACATGTCTCGAAAGGACGGCCATTGTTCATAACCACCATGAAAGATTTCTGTGTCACATGCGGGCACCTTGAGATGGATGCCTGAACTTGCCTCTTGCCATTGGATTTATGGCAGCTCTACTCTTGGCTGTGGAGTAGGTGCAATTGCTTTGATTAATTTTAATTGGTCAGAAATAATTGCTTTAATTTCTTTGAACTGGTCTAAGCAGTTTTCGTGTTTGGCGTAAGCCGAAGATTTGAAATTTTCTGGTAGATATGAGTCGTCAGATTCTACGATTGCGTCATATGCAGCTTGGAGACGTGTCCAAAAATTGTCAAGATTGTCTTTTTTGATTTCTAATACCGATTCAGAATTGTCTTGAATCGGCGAAGATGAAAATCGAGTGCAGTATCGTATTAGACTGTCACTCTCTGCAATGAATTTGGTATATGAAATGTCTTTTATCTGTTTTCGGTTTGTAGCACCTTGCTTTTAGCGTGTAGCTTCTGTTAGTGTACATGAACTTTTTTCGTCCAAAATCATTTTTGGTACTTTTAGATATTGAGTTGGTTTAGATTCCTTAGATATTTTATTTATTTTTTCTCTCAGTGTACACTGATGATATTAAATAAATAAAGAGATTACCTTTTGAATAAATAGGATTTTTTTTTGTTGTATCCGGACTTCGCCAATAACAAACGCGTATTTCGTTTTTCTTAGTCTCGGGTTTTATTTAGTTCCGCTTTTTTTTTCTCTCTTTGTGTTTTATAATTTATTGTTACGTAGTCGTTTGCTAATTGTCTATATTAACGCTTTTAAAATGAGGTTATTAACCTTTGTACATAAGCGTGCACGTTATGTGCGTATTTATGTGCATATGTAATATGCTTGAATGTTTTGTTTGCAAGCAGCATTGAGTGTTTTAACAAGAACAAGAAGTATTGCCAGAAAAGTGCCGATATGGACTTTGAATATACAAGGTGCTTTCCAAAGTAAACAGGACTTTTAAAAAAAGACAGAACAAATTGTTTTATTGGCAAAATCAATTAATTGTATTCAAAATAGTCTCCTTCTGCTTTAATACAGCTTTTGGCACGGTCCAAAAGCATGTCGAACTAGTGTTTTAGCTCGTTGCCCGGTATGGCCGCCAGTATGCCGGTGCAAGCCTGTCCAAAAATTGTCAAGATTGTCTTTTTTGATTTCTAATACCGATTCAGAATTGTCTTGAATCGGCGAAGATGAAAATCGAGTGCAGTATCGTATTAGACTGTCACTCTCTGCAATGAATTTGGTATATGAAATGTCTTTTATCTGTTTTCGGTTTGTAGCACCTTGCTTTTAGCGTGTAGCTTCTGTTAGTGTACATGAACTTTTTTCGTCCAAAATCATTTTTGGTACTTTTAGATATTGAGTTGGTTTAGATTCCTTAGATATTTTATATATTTTATTTATTTTTTCTCTCAGTGTACACTGATGATATTAAATAAATAAAGAGATTACCTTTTGAATAAATAGGATTTTTTTTTGTTGTATCCGGACTTCGCCAATAACAAACGCGTATTTCGTTTTTCTTAGTCTCGGGTTTTATTTAGTTCCGCTTTTTTTTTCTCTCTTTGTGTTTTATAATTTATTGTTACGTACTCGTTTGCTAATTGTCTATATTAACGCTTTTAAAATGAGGTTATTAACCTTTGTACATAAGCGTGCACGTTATGTGCGTATTTATGTGCATATGTAATATGCTTGAATGTTTTGTTTGCAAGCAGCATTGAGTGTTTTAACAAGAACAAGAAGTATTGCCAGAAAAGTGCCGATATGGACTTTGAATATACAAGGTGCTTTCCAAAGTAAACAGGACTTTTAAAAAAAGACAGAACAAATTGTTTTATGGGCAAAATCAATTAATTTTATTCAAAATAGTCTCCTTCTGCTTTAATACAGCTTTTGGCACGGTCCAAAAGCATGTCGAACTAGTGTTTTAGCTCGTTGCCCGGTATGGCCGCCAGTATGCCGGTGCAAGCCTTTTAAATGGCCTCGACGTCTGCATAACGCTTTCCTTTTATCGGCAAATGCATTTTTCCGAAAAGGTAGAAGTCGCACGGTGCCATATCAGGTGAATACGGGAAGTGGTAGATTGTTAAAATGTGATTTTTGGTCAAATAATCGGGCAACAAGCGTCGATCAATGAGACGGCGCATTATCGTTCAACAAACGCCAACTTTCATCTTCGCGATATATGGGCCGAACCCGTCGAATACGGCGCACCAAATGCTTCAAAACTCGAAGGTAGAGTACCGCATTAACGTTTTGGCCAAATCAGCATTCTCTTCCTTTTGACTTCTCCAGGCGCGATTTTTTGGGTTTCGGCTCATTTCTCATTTATGTCCTCACGACCACTTTGAAAACGTTGAAACCACTCGTGCACTCTGCTCTTGCCTGGATGGGCAATCATCGCCATAAACTTGTTTCATCAATTGAAACGTTTCGGTAAAAGTTTTACCAATTTTAAAACAATATATAATGTTGGCTCTTTGTTCGAAGCTCATTTTCGCACCAATGACAAAAACATACTGACACTTGAAACGCAATAACTTGACTTCCAATAGATGAAATGTCATGAAATTTTTACTGGAAGTCGATAAAGGATAGCAGATTCTAACGCAGCAGTCGACATATAGATGGCGCCACTAGAGTTTACTTTGTTACTTATGTCCTGTTTACTTTGTAACGCACCTTGTATGTACAACTGTGTGTGTACCACTACTTATGCGCTATTTCCACCAAGTATAACCTTGTCTTTGTTTTTTCGCTTGTTAAGCCGATTGTTCTTGTGCTCTTGTTTATTGTTTTAATAAATTTTATTTCTGTTTAAAAATTTAATAATTCCTACTTATGTACCGTAACGCTTAGTGTTCGGAAATTTTGTTATTATTAAGTTTAAGGTCTTTTATTATTATCAAATATTTTAACTATTAGCATTAATTTTAAATATTGTACCCTATGTGTGTAGGGTAAACAGGCATAGGCAAATTTTAAGCCGTGCGTATGTATGTATATCCTTGTTAGTTTGGC
Source organism: Bactrocera oleae (assembly GCF_042242935.1). NCBI lineage: Eukaryota > Metazoa > Arthropoda > Insecta > Diptera > Tephritidae > Bactrocera > Bactrocera oleae. The sequence goes on along the minus strand of NC_091537.1, from coordinate 46,192,783 downwards.
TATAGGAATGACGCGGGAAAAGAAAATAAATAATGTGCATGTACACACTTTTGAGTTCGTATCGTTCGTGTATATGTATAAAAAACTAATCGCTTCGTAACTTGGTTAGTTACGTATATGTAAACGTATATAAAATGTGATATATAGGTAATATAATATATAGTATGTAGATTTGTATGTACTTGGTAAGTAACCGTGCAGATATGTATACTCTCGCAACCTGTTGCTACAGAGTATAATAGTTTTGTTCACCTAACGGTTGTTTGTATCACCTAAAACTAATCGAGTTAGATATAGGGTTATGTATATATAAATGATCAGGATGAAGAGACGAGTTGAAATTCGGGTGACTGTCTGTCCGTCTGTCCGTCCGTGCAAGCTGTAACTTGAGTAAAAATTGAGATATCTTTATGAAACTTGGTAGACATGTTTCTTGGTACCGTGAGACGGTTGGTATTGCAGATGGGCGTAATCGGACCACTGCCACGCCCACAAAACGCTATTGATCAAAAACAAATAAATTGCCATAACTAAGCTCCACAATAAAATACAAGACTGTTATTTGGTACACAGAATCACATTAGAGAGGGGCATCTGCATAAAATTATTTTTTTTTTTAAAGTGGGCGTGGTCCCGCCTCTAATAGGTTTAATGCGCATATCTCCTAAACCGCTAACGCTATAATAACAAAATTCACTGAAAGCAAATGTTTTTAGCACCTCTATTGACGGTGTGAAAATAGTTGAAATCGGGTGACAAGCCCGCCCAATCCCCATATAACGGTACTGTTAAAAAATACTAAAAGCGCGATAAACCAAGCACTAAACACGCCAGAGACATTCAATTTTATCTCTGGGATGGTATTAGATCACGTTATAGGAACCGTGTTTAAAATTAGTCAGTGGGCGTGGCACCGCCCACTTTTAGGTGAAACCCCATATCTTGGGATCTGCTTAACCGATTTCAACCAAATTTGGTGTATACCGTTCTTTTTATATGTCTATGTTATAGTGCGAAAATGGGCGAAAGCGGACTACAACCACGCCTATTTCCCTTATAACACCATTTTCAATTCCATCTGATTCTTTCACTTTCCACTATGGATATCAAGGCAACAATGATTATATCGGGGTAAGACTTTGCGTGAATAATACGTTTAAAGTATGCCACCCTGTGACCAAAAATTGTCTAAATCGAACTAAAACTGTTTAAGCCCCTAAGTACTAAATATGTGAACCCCAGTGCCTATAGTTGACTTTCTACCGAAAATATCAGTCAATCCACAAAGAAATCTCAAACGAGTATACCATTTGACTTTGCGAGAGTATAAAATGTTCGGTCACATCCGAACTTAGCCCTTCCTTATTTGTTTTGTCTGGCTTTACTACTGCATGATGCGGCAAGTCCAATAAAATGAGTAATATTTGCCGTTGATGGTTTTTTCGCATGTGCTTATTTCATCCATGTGGTCTAAATGTAGGTATTCTTCCAACACACCATCATATTCTGGTTTGAGTTCGCCTGTTTTAAGTAAGTTTTTTTCCATACTTTGAAACTGCTGCATTGCAGTGGTGCGAGAGTGACCTAAGGCGATTGTGTTGAGAAATTGTTGTTTTAGTGGTAGTGGTATGACGTACCGACCATTATCCTGTCTAGTAGTTGTGGCTTTGTAAAAGTCTTCACAATACTGATCTTCTGGGGTTGTAATTAAAATTGGGGGGAGTTCTTCTGCCTCCCAACATTTTTTCAATTGTGAATTGAGGTATTCGTCTAAGGTTTCCTCAACTTGAGTTGTCATTGTAGTTACTGGTTCCGTAACTAGACCACTTAGGATCCAACCGAAAGTAGTATTTTGTTTCAATAGTGTGTGAAATTTTCTCGAGTATTATCTGAGGTATGAGATCGCTGCCTAATAGAATGTCTATTTAGTCGGGGGTGTTGCAGTTGAGATCTGCTAGATTTAGGTGTGAAACCTTTTGCCAATGCTTGCTATTTATATGATAGCTTGGAATCATATTTGTTAGTTGCGGTAAGACTATAGCTTCTGTTTGAATGTGCCTATCCGCTTTGGGGGAGATTAGGGTAATGCGGCAGATTTTATTCGAGTTTTGGGGTACTCTTCCGCCTTCCCGTAATTTCAAAATTCGATTATTTTGATGGCAGTTTTAGCCTGTTTTGTGCCCTAGACGCTATGCAAGATCGTTGTGATCCTTGGTCTGTTAAGGCCCTAAGTTTAAACAGGGTGTTCGATGGAGACGACTGCTGTGGGTAGTAGTACCCTACTTTGGTTTTCGCTGTGTAGGGTTTGCGTTTTTAATGCCTTTGAGCAGTATGGTGCTTCTTGGCAATTTTCGGGATTTCGCACTTCGGGATTTGCTGTGGCAACTAAACCCGTGGCTCTTTTCATATATGCGCTGCTTGGGGGTGAACTGGAAAAATTATTTATATGAAGCATAGAATGATCTCGTTTATGACAATAAACGCAATTGAACTTGCTTTCGAAATATTTGAGTGAATGCGCATAAGACATACTGTTTGTACAAAGTATTTTTGTTCTTACATAATTGTTTCGATCGGTAATATTAGTTTTTTTTAATTTCTCAGAAGATTTGAACTTATTCCCCCCTATACACAGTTCGCATGACATTTTGTTTGTACTGTTCGGATGTGAACGTATTTAAATTGTTGTTGCTTCTGGCTTGGGGTCTGTGGAAACTTCTATTTATGTCGTGTTGAACGCTTTTCGTTCTGACTTTTTTTTTGTCTACCCTTTCTGCGATTTCGTACTGGGTAGTTAGGAAATCTTTCATTTGTTGCCACGTGGGGCATTTTCTGGGTGATGAGAGCGATTGCTCCTACAGAAATAATGATTTTTCTGGTAATGCGGCAGTGCATATGTTTACCAGTATAGGGTCCCAGCTGTCTTATGGAATATTTTGTGTCGATAAAACCAAGAAACAATTTGAAACAGTGGATTGAAGTTTGATAAATTCTTCACTTGTCTCCAATTGAATTTTGGCAAGTTCATTAATATCGATATTTGTTTATCGACCAATATTCTTTCGTTTTCGAATTTTGATTTAAGAGCTTCCCAAGCCAAATGGAAATTATCGTCATTTAGTGCGAACTGTTTTACTATTACGCCTGCTTGACCTTGATAATTTTGGATGGTTTATGTAAACGGCAATAAACATGTCTCGAAAGGACGGCCATTGTTCATAACCACCATGAAAGATTTCTGTGTCACATGCGGGCACCTTGAGATGGATGCCTGAATTTGCCTCTTGCCATTGGATTTATGGCAGCTCTACTCTTGGCTGTGGAGTAGGTGCAATTGCTTTGATTAATTTTAATTGGTCAGAAATAATTGCTTTAATTTCTTTGAACTGGTCTAAGCAGTTTTCGTGTTTGGCGTAAGCCGAAGATTTGAAATTTTCTGGTAGATATGAGTCGTCAGATTCTACGATTGCGTCATATGCAGCTTGGAGACGTGTCCAAAAATTGTCAAGATTGTCTTTTTTGATTTCTAATACCGATTCAGAATTGTCTTGAATCGGCGAAGATGAAAATCGAGTGCAGTATCGTATTAGACTGTCACTCTCTGCAATGAATTTGGTATATGAAATGTCTTTTATCTGTTTTCGGTTTGTAGCACCTTGCTTTTAGCGTGTAGCTTCTGTTAGTGTACATGAACTTTTTTCGTCCAAAATCATTTTTGGTACTTTTAGATATTGGGTTGGTTTAGATTCCTTAGATATTTTATATATTTTATTTATTTTTTCTCTCAGTGTACACTGATGATATTAAATAAATAAAGAGATTACCTTTTGAATAAATAGGATTTTTTTTTGTTGTATCCGGACTTCGCCAATAACAAACGCGTATTTCGTTTTTCTTAGTCTCGGGTTTTATTTAGTTCCGCTTTTTTTTTCTCTCTTTATGTTTTATAATTTATTGTTACGTACTCGTTTGCTAATTGTCTATATTAACGCTTTTAAAATGAGGTTATTAACCTTTGTACATAAGCGTGCACGTTATGTGCGTATTTATGTGCATATGTAATATGCTTGAATGTTTTGTTTGCAAGCAGCATTGAGTGTTTTAACAAGAACAAGAAGTATTGCCAGAAAAGTGCCGATATGGACTTTGAATATACAAGGTGCTTTCCAAAGTAAACAGGACTTTTAAAAAAAGACAGAACAAATTGTTTTATTGGCAAAATCAATTAATTTTATTCAAAATAGTCTCCTTCTGCTTTAATACAGCTTTTGGCACGGTCCAAAAGCATGTCGAACTAGTGTTTTAGCTCGTTGCCCGGTATGGCCGCCAGTATGCCGGTGCAAGCCTTTTAAATGGCCTCGACGTCTGCATAACGCTTTCCTTTTATCGGCAAATGCATTTTTCCGAAAAGGTAGAAGTCGCACGGTGCCATATCAGGTGAATACGGGAAGTGGTAGATTGTTAAAATGTGATTTTTGGTCAAATAATCGGCAACAAGCGTCGATCAATGAGACGGCGCATTATCGTTCAACAAACGCCAACTTTCATCTTCGCGATATATGGGCCGAACCCGTCGAATACGGCGCACCAAATGCTTCAAAACTCGAAGGTAGAGTACCGCATTAACGTTTTGGCCAAATCAGCATTCTCTTCCTTTTGACTTCTCCAGGCGCGATTTTTTGGGTTTCGGCTCATTTCTCATTTATGTCCTCACGACCACTTTGAAAACGTTGAAACCACTCGTGCACTCTGCTCTTGCCTGGATGGGCAATCATCGCCATAAACTTGTTTCATCAATTGAAACGTTTCGGTAAAAGTTTTACCAATTTTAAAACAATATATAATGTTGGCTCTTTGTTCGAAGCTCATTTTCGCACCAATGACAAAAACATACTGACACTTGAAACGCAATAACTTGACTTCCAATAGATGAAATGTCATGAAATTTTTACTGGAAGTCGATAAAGGATAGCAGATTCTAACGCAGCAGTCGACATATAGATGGCGCCACTAGAGTTTACTTTGTTACTTATGTCCTGTTTACTTTGTAACGCACCTTGTATGTACAACTGTGTGTGTACCACTACTTATGCGCTATTTCCACCAAGTATAACCTTGTCTTTGTTTTTTCGCTTGTTAAGCCGATTGTTCTTGTGCTCTTGTTTATTGTTTTAATAAATTTTATTTCTGTTTAAAAATTTAATAATTCCTTCTTATGTACCGTAACGCTTAGTGTTCGGAAATTTTGTTATTATTAAGTTTAAGGTCTTTTATTATTATCAAATATTTTAACTATTAGCATTAATTTTAAATATTGTACTCTATGTGTGTAGGGTAAACAGGCATAGGTAATTTTTAAGCCGTGCGTATGTATGTATATCCTTGTTAGTTTGGCTATAGGAATGACGCGGGAAAAGAAAATAAATAATGTGCATGTACACACTTTTGAGTTCGTATCGTTCGTGTATATGTATAAAAAACTAATCGCTTCGTAACTTAGTTAGTTACGTATATGTAAACGTATATAAAATGTGATATATAGGTTATATAATATATAGTATGTAGATTTGTATGTACTTGGTAAGTAACCGTGCAGATATGTATACTCTCGCAACCTGTTGCTACAGAGTATAATAGTTTTGTTCACCTAACGGTTGTTTGTATCACCTAAAACTAATCGAGTTAGATATAGGGTTATGTATATATAAATGATCAGGATGAAGAGACGAGTTGAAATCCGGGTGACTGTCTGTCCGTCTGTCCGTCCGTGCAAGCTGTAACTTGAGTAAAAATTGAGATATCTTTATGAAACTTGGTAGACATGTTTCTTGGTACCGTGAGACGGTTGGTATTGCAGATGGGCGTAATCGGACCACTGCCACGCCCACAAAACGCCATTAATCAAAAACAAATAAATTGCCATAACTAAGCTCCGCAATAAGATACAAGACTGTTATTTGGTACACAGGATCACATTACGGAGGGGCATCTGCAGTTAAAATTTTTTTAAAATAGTGGGCGTGGTCCCGCCTCTAATAGGTTTAATGCGCATATCTCCTAAACCGCTAACGCTTTAATAACAAAATTCACTGAAAGCAAATGTTTTTAGCACCTCTATTGACGGTGTGAAAATAGTTGAAATCGGGTGACAAGCCCGCCCAATCCCCATATAACGGTACTGTTAAAAAATACTAAAAGCGCGATAAACCAAGCACTAAACACGCCAGAGACATTCAATTTTATCTCTGGGATGGTATTAGATCACTTTATAGGAACCGTGTTTAAAATTAGTCAGTGGGCGTGGCACCACCCACTTTTAGGTGAAACGCCATATCTTGGGATCTGCTTAACCGATTTCAACCAAATTCGGTGCCCAACTTTCCTTTCATATTTCTATGTTATATTGCGAAAATGGGCGAAAGCGGACTACAACCACGCCTATTTCCCTTATAACACCATTTTCAATTCCATCTGATTCTTTCACTTTCCACTATGGATATCAAGCAACAATGATTATATCGGGGTAAGACTTTGCGTGAATAATACGTTTAAAGTATGCCACCTTGTGACCAAAAATTGTCTAAATGGAACTAAAACTGTTTAAGCCCCTAAGTAACAAATATGTGAACCCCAGTGCCTATAGTTGACTTTCTACCGAAAATATCAGTCAATCCACAAAGAAATCTCAAACGAGTATACCATTTGACTTTGCGAGAGTATAAAATGTTCGGTCACATCCGAACTTAGCCCTTCCTTATTTGTTTTGTCTGGCTTTACTACTGCATGATGCGGCAAGTCCAATAAAATGAGTAATATTTGCCGTTGATGGTTTTTTCGCATGTGCTTATTTCATCCATGTGGTCTAAATGTAGGTATTCTTCCAACACACCATCATATTCTGGTTTGAGTTCGCCTGTTTTAAGTAAGTTTTTTTCCATACTTTGAAACTGCTGCATTGCAGTGGTGCGAGAGTGACCTAAGGCGATTGTGTTGAGAAATTGTGGTTTTAGTGGTAGTGGTATGACGTACCGACCATTATCTGATCTAGTAGTTGTGGCTTTGTAAAAGTCTTCACAATACTGATCTTCTGGGGTTGTAATTAAAATTGGGGGGAGTTCTTCTAACTCCCAACATTTTTTCAATTGTGAATTGAGGTATTCGTCTAAGGTTTCCTCAACTTGAGTTGTCATTGTAGTTACTGGTTCCGTAACTAGACCACTTAGGATCCAACCGAAAGTAGTATTTTATTTCAATAGTGTGTTTGAAATTTTCTCGAGTATTATCTGAGGTATGAGATCGCTGCCTAATAGAATGGCTATTTAGTCGGGGGTGTTGCAGTTGAGATCTGCTAGATTTAGGTGTGAAACCTTTTGCCAATGCTTGCTATTTATATGATAGCTTGGAAGCATATTTGTTAGTTGCGGTAAGACTATAGCTTCTGTTTGAATGTGCCTATCCGCTTTGGGGGAGATTAGGGTAATGCGGCAGATTTTATTCGAGTTTTGGGGTACTCTTCCGCCTTCCCGTAATTTCAAAATTCGATTATTTTGATGGCAGTTTTAGCCTGTTTTGTGCCCTAGACGCTATGCAAGATCGTTGTGATCCTTGGTCTGTTAAGGCCCTAAGTTTAAACAGGGTGTTCGATGGAGACGACTGCTGTGGGTAGTAGTACCCTACTTTGGTTTTCGCTGTGTAGGGTTTGCGTTTTTAATGCCTTTGAGCAGTATGGTGCTTCTTGGCAATTTTCGGGATTTCGCACTTCGGGATTTGCTGTGGCAACTAAACCCGTGGCTCTTTTCATATATGCGCTGCTTGGGGGTGAACTGGAAAAATTATTTATATGAAGCATAGAATGATCTCGTTTATGACAATAAACGCAATTGAACTTGCTTTCGAAATATTTGAGTGAATGCGCATAAGACATACTGTTTGTACAAAGTATTTTTGTTCTTACATAATTGTTTCGATCGGTAATATTAGTTTTTTTTAATTTCTCAGAAGATTTGAACTTATTCCCCCCTATACACAGTTCGCATGACATTTTGTTTGTACTGTTCGGATGTGAACGTATTTAAATTGTTGTTGCTTCTGGCTTGGGGTCTGTGGAAACTTCTATTTATGTCGTGTTGAACGCTTTTCGTTCTGACTTTTTTTTTGTCTACCCTTTCTGCGATTTCGTACTGGGTAGTTAGGAAATCTTTCATTTGTTGCCACGTGGGGCATTTTCTGGGTGATGAGAGCGATTGCTCCTACAGAAATAATGATTTTTCTGGTAATGCGGCAGTGCATATGTTTACCAGTATAGGGTCCCAGCTGTCTTATGGAATATTTTGTGTCGATAAAACCAAGAAACAATTTGAAACAGTGGATTGAAGTTTGATAAATTCTTCACTTGTCTCCAATTGAATTTTGGCAAGTTCATTAATATCGATATTTGTTTATCGACCAATATTCTTTCGTTTTCGAATTTTGATTTAAGAGCTTCCCAAGCCAAATGGAAATTATCGTCATTTAGTGCGAACTGTTTTACTATTACGCCTGCTTGACCTTGATAATTTTGGATGGTTTATGTAAACGGCAATAAACATGTCTCGAAAGGACGGCCATTGTTCATAACCACCATGAAAGATTTCTGTGTCACATGCGGGCACCTTGAGATGGATGCCTGAATTTGCCTCTTGCCATTGGATTTATGGCAGCTCTACTCTTGGCTGTGAAGTAGGTGCAATTGCTTTGATTAATTTTAATTGGTCAGAAATAATTGCTTTAATTTCTTTGAACTGGTCTAAGCAGTTTTCGTGTTTGGCGTAAGCCGAAGATTTGAAATTTTCTGGTAGATATGAGTCGTCAGATTCTACGATTGCGTCATATGCAGCTTGGAGACGTGTCCAAAAATTGTCAAGATTGTCTTTTTTGATTTCTAATACCGATTCAGAATTGTCTTGAATCGGCGAAGATGAAAATCGAGTGCAGTATCGTATTAGACTGTCACTCTCTGCAATGAATTTGGTATATGAAATGTCTTTTATCTGTTTTCGGTTTGTAGCACCTTGCTTTTAGCGTGTAGCTTCTGTTAGTGTACATGAACTTTTTTCGTCCAAAATCATTTTTGGTACTTTTAGATATTGAGTTGGTTTAGATTCCTTAGATATTTTATATATTTTATTTATTTTTTCTCTCAGTGTACACTGATGATATTAAATAAATAAAGAGATTACCTTTTGAATAAATAGGATTTTTTTTTGTTGTATCCGGACTTCGCCAATAACAAACGCGTATTTCGTTTTTCTTAGTCTCGGGTTTTATTTAGTTCCGCTTTTTTTTTCTCTCTTTGTGTTTTATAATTTATTGTTACGTACTCGTTTGCTAATTGTCTATATTAACGCTTTTAAAATGAGGTTATTAACCTTTGTACATAAGCGTGCACGTTATGTGCGTATTTATGTGCATATGTAATATGCTTGAATGTTTTGTTTGCAAGCAGCATTGAGTGTTTTAACAAGAACAAGAAGTATTGCCAGAAAAGTGCCGATATGGACTTTGAATATACAAGGTGCTTTCCAAAGTAAACAGGACTTTTAAAAAAAGACAGAACAAATTGTTTTATTGGCAAAATCAATTAATTGTATTCAAAATAGTCTCCTTCTGCTTTAATACAGCTTTTGGCACGGTCCAAAAGCATGTCGAACTAGTGTTTTAGCTCGTTGCCCGGTATGGCCGCCAGTATGCCGGTGCAAGCCTGTCCAAAAATTGTCAAGATTGTCTTTTTTGATTTCTAATACCGATTCAGAATTGTCTTGAATCGGCGAAGATGAAAATCGAGTGCAGTATCGTATTAGACTGTCACTCTCTGCAATGAATTTGGTATATGAAATGTCTTTTATCTGTTTTCGGTTTGTAGCACCTTGCTTTTAGCGTGTAGCTTCTGTTAGTGTACATGAACTTTTTTCGTCCAAAATCATTTTTGGTACTTTTAGATATTGAGTTGGTTTAGATTCCTTAGATATTTTATATATTTTATTTATTTTTTCTCTCAGTGTACACTGATGATATTAAATAAATAAAGAGATTACCTTTTGAATAAATAGGATTTTTTTTTGTTGTATCCGGACTTCGCCAATAACAAACGCGTATTTCGTTTTTCTTAGTCTCGGGTTTTATTTAGTTCCGCTTTTTTTTTCTCTCTTTGTGTTTTATAATTTATTGTTACGTACTCGTTTGCTAATTGTCTATATTAACGCTTTTAAAATGAGGTTATTAACCTTTGTACATAAGCGTGCACGTTATGTGCGTATTTATGTGCATATGTAATATGCTTGAATGTTTTGTTTGCAAGCAGCATTGAGTGTTTTAACAAGAACAAGAAGTATTGCCAGAAAAGTGCCGATATGGACTTTGAATATACAAGGTGTTTTCCAAAGTAAACAGGACTTTTAAAAAAAAACAGAACAAATTGTTTTATTGGCAAAATCAATTAATTTTATTCAAAATAGTCTCCTTCTGCTTTAGTACAGCTTTTGGCACGGTCCAAAAGCATGTCGAACTAGTGTTTTAGCTCGTTGCCCGGTATGGCCGCCAGAATGCCGGTGCAAGCCTTTTAAATGGCCTCGACGTCTGCATAATACTTTCCTTTTATCGGCAAATGCATTTTTCCGAAAAGGTAGAAGTCGCACGGTGCCATATCAGGTGAATACGGGAAGTGGTAGATTGTTAAAATGTGATTTTTGGTCAAATAATCGGCAACAAGCGTCGATCAATGAGACGGCGCATTATCGTTCAACAAACGCCAACTTTCATCTTCGCGATATATGGGCCGAACCCGTCGAATACGGCGCACCAAATGCTTCAAAACTCGAAGGTAGAGTACCGCATTAACGTTTTGGCCAAATCAGCATTCTCTTCCTTTTGACTTCTCCAGGCGCGATTTTTTGGGTTTCGGCTCATTTCTCATTTATGTCCTCACGACCACTTTGAAAACGTTGAAACCACTCATACACTCTGCTCTTGCCTGGATGGGCAATCATCGGCATAAACTTGTTTCATCAATTGAAACGTTTCGGTAAAAGTTTTACCAATTTTAAAACAATATATAATGTTGGCTCTTTGTTCGAAGCTCATTTTCGCACCGATGACAAAAACATACTGACACTTGAAACGCAATAACTTGACTTCCAATAGATGAAATGTCATGAAATTTTTACTGGAAGTCGATAAAGGATAGCAGATTCTAACGCAGCAGTCGACATATAGATGGCGCCACTAGAGTTTACTTTGTTACATATGTCCTGTTTACTTTGTAACGCACCTTGTATGTACAACTGTGTGTGTACCACTACTTATGCGCTATTTCCACCAAGTATAACCTTGTCTTTGTTTTTTCGCTTGTTAAGCCGATTGTTCTTGTGCTCTTGTTTATTGTTTTAATAAATTTTATTTCTGTTTAAAAATTTAATAATTCCTACTTATGTACCGTAACGCTTAGTGTTCGGAAATTTTGTTATTATTAAGTTTAAGGTCTTTTATTATTATCAAATATTTTAACTATTAGCATTAATTTTAAATATTGTACCCTATGTGTGTAGGGTAAACAGGCATAGGCAAATTTTAAGCCGTGCGTATGTATGTATATCCTTGTTAGTTTGGCTATAGGAATGACGCGGGAAAAGAAAATAAATAATGTGCATGTACACACTTTTGAGTTCGTATCGTTCGTGTATATGTATAAAAAACTAATCGCTTCGTAACTTGGTTAGTTACGTATATGTAAACGTATATAAAATGTGATATATAGGTTATATAATATATAGTATGTAGATTTGTATGTACTTGGTAAGTAACCGTGCAGATATGTATACTCTCGCAACCTGTTGCTACAGAGTATAATAGTTTTGTTCACCTAACGGTTGTTTGTATCACCTAAAACTAATCGAGTTAGATATAGGGTTATGTATATATAAATGATCAGGATGAAGAGACGAGTTGAAATCCGGGTGACTGTCTGTCCGTCTGTCCGTCCGTGCAAGCTGTAACTTGAGTAAAAATTGAGATATCTTTATGAAACTTGGTAGACATGTTTCTTGGTACCGTGAGACGGTTGGTATTGCAGATGGGCGTAATCGGACCACTGCCACGCCCACAAAACGCCATTAATCAAAAACAAATAAATTGCCATAACTAAGCTCCGCAATAAGATACAAGACTGTTATTTGGTACACAGGATCACATTACGGAGGGGCATCTGCAGTTAAAATTTTTTTAAAATAGTGGGCGTGGTCCCGCCTCTAATAGGTTTAATGCGCATATCTCCTAAACCGCTAACGCTTTAATAACAAAATTCACTGAAAGCAAATGTTTTTAGCACCTCTATTGACGGTGTGAAAATAGTTGAAATCGGGTGACAAGCCCGCCCAATCCCCATATAACGGTACTGTTAAAAAATACTAAAAGCGCGATAAACCAAGCACTAAACACGCCAGAGACATTCAATTTTATCTCTGGGATGGTATTAGATCACTTTATAGGAACCGTGTTTAAAATTAGTCAGTGGGCGTGGCACCGCCCACTTTTAGGTGAAACCCCATATCTTGGGATCTGCTTAACCGATTTCAACCAAATTCGGTGCCCAACTTTCCTTTCATATTTCTATGTTATATTGCGAAAATGGGTTAAATCGGACTACAACCACGCCTATTTCCCATAAAACACCATTTTCAATTCCATCTGATTCTTTCACTTTCCACTATGCATATCAAGCAACAATGATTATATCGGGGTAAAACTTTGCGTGAATAATACGGTTAATGTATGCCACCTTGTGACCAAAAATTGTCTAAATCGAGCCAAAACTGTTCAAGCCCCTAAGTACTAAATATGTGGACCCCAGTGCCTATAGTTGACCTTCTACCGAAAATATCAGTGAATTCACAAAGAAATCTCAAACGAGTATACCATTTGACTTTGCGAGAGTATAAAATGTTCGGTTACATCCGAACTTAGCCCTTCCTTACTTGTTTTCGTTTGAATTTTATTTATTTTTCCAATTTGCCTTGCTTACTTATTTGCGCAATCCTGCTTATGATTTATTAAGCATAAGGGGTATTGCCGGAAAAAGTGGTCAAGTAAGACCTAGAAATTTTTTTTTTTTTGTGTTTATTAAATTTTTGTGTTTGGATACACAAAGGTAAGCATATATAGTCTTTGGTTTCTTATAAATATATATGTTATATATATACATATATGTAAATATATAATATATGGTACACAGGTTTCGCGCCCGGGTTTTAATATGTTTTATGTTTGTTCACAGACAGTATGTAAAAGGTTTGTTGCACTTTTTTATATTATATTATATATATTTTTTTTGTGTATTTATATATTATACTTATTATTAATTTTTCCGCACTTTTTGTATACTTATATGTATTTATTTTTACGGCACTGTATATGTATATTTTTATTTTCGTCACTTTTTTTGTTTGGTTTTATATATGTATGTATATTTATTTGTATCGCACTTGCTTGTTTCACGGTACAATTTTGATTTTTTTTGTTTTAGGTGTATGTATTGTATATACTTATAAGTATTCGATCTCCGCACTTTTGTTCTTTTATTTATTTAATTTTTTACTTTTTCCTAATAGTGCCTTTCCGTAAGGCTCGAAAGAGCAATGAATAAATATGCCACAATGATAGCACTAACAAAAGACATTTTATTATCTTCCTTTTTTTATTCACAAACACGTCTTTTAAATTTAAGTTTAAATTTTTTTTATTTTTAATGATCGAGTTCACAACTTTTTTTTTAGTAAAATTTAATAAGACGATTTAAAAATCAAAAGATTTTGACGGTTGGTAGCGGAGATGGCGATTTCACGATGACGTTGCGCAAAGAGGCCTGTTGGTCGCTCGTCGTCCCCTTTTTACCTCCTTCGGTGTGGTGTGTAGAGTGTCTTCATGTGTTGTGTGATCGTGGTGGCAGGGTTGGTGTGGAATGTGTGTGGGATGATGATCATTTAACCAATAATATAAATAACAAAGTCTTATTTACCGAAAAGAGTATTCAGTTTCAAATTATACTTTACTGCTTTATTCAAATCAGTATACACTGAGAAAATTTTAATTCGTTTTGACAAACAGTTTAACTATTTATTACTACAAAAAGATGAAAGTTGATAAAAATCAAAATACACCTGCAAAAGCTACACGCTCAAAACAGGTTGATATATTTATTTCCGAGAGTGGCAGCCTAATTCGATACTGCACGTACTTAGAATAGTACGAAGTTGCAAAACCTATAATCTCCGATAACTTAAAGCTAACAAAAGCTATTGCACCTACTCCATATCTCAGAGTAGAGCTGTCACAAATTCAAAGCCAAGGGGAAGTTCAGGCATCCATCTAGAGGTGCCCGTATGTGACATAGAAATATTTCATGGAGATAACGAAGAATTGCCGTTCGTCCGGAACATGTTTACAGCTGTATACATCAACCACCCAAAATTATCACAAACACAAAAATTTTATCACCTCCGATACAAAACTAAAGGTCCAGCAGGCGTAATAGTCAAACAGTTTACACTAATGACACAAATAATTTTGTCTAAAACTTAAAAAGAAACAAGCGAAGAATTTATTAAACTTCAATCCACTGTTTAAAATTGTTTGTCGGTTCTATCGACCGCCGCTTTACCAGAAAAATCGTTTTTTTGTGGAAACAATCGCTCTCATCTTGAAAAAAATGGCCAGCGTGGCAATAAATGAAAGATTTTCTAACCACTCAGTATGAAATCGCTGAAAGGGTAGAAAAAAAACTAATTAAAACAAAAAACACGACCTAAATCGAATCTTCAATAGACTCCAAGTTAGCAGAAAAACAAAATTAAACTCCAAACCAATGAAGCGCTTATACAAAACGAACAAAATTTTTAGTTGTAACAACTCCTAAAAACCAAAATCACAAAAACACTATATTTGGTTGGATTCTAAGTGGACTATCTATAGAACCAATTGCCCCATCAACAACTCAAGTTGACGAAAATTGAAAAGATTCAATTACAACACCAGAAGATCAATATTGTGAAGACTTCCACAAAGCCACAACTACTCGATCAAATAATGGTCGGTACGTCGTTCGACTACCAACAAAGCCACAACATTCCAACACTCCACAAATTGGCACAAAAGACCAAGTCAGAGCGTCTTCTGACAACCCCAGTGTTAACAAGTAAGGAAGGGCTAATCTCGGATATAATCGAACATTTTATACTCTCGCAAAGTTAAATGGTATACTCGTTTGAGATTTCTTTATATATTTTAATAATGAGAAATAGGAACTGTTGCTTCAGTTATTTACATTCACAGTGAAATTAATTAGAGCAATTTGTAAACTAAATTTACTCAAATTATGAGCAATCGTTCTTGTGTTTTTTGTATATATAAGCGTTTGATTTTATATAGACTGCATTACAACTGTATTGAGAAGTACAAGTATGAAAAAAATAATCGTTTTTAGACAGTGAATAACATTTTTTATTTATCATATCGATATTATTATACATGTTTAGCTTAAAAATAATAAATATTAAAAACTTTAAAAATTATGTTATAATATTAATTTGTATATAATATTTACAATATTAAACATAAATCTTTATAGAGATTCACATATATCCAAATTATATTTCTTTACTCCTTACACTATTTAATTTCTTTTATATATTTATACAATAATATCATGTATAATAACATATTATGCATATAATTTAAACTTCCTTAGTCAGATTATTTACATATTTTTCTTAAAATTGTCTTAAAAACTACTATCAAACATTCTAAACTATTGCAGTAAGTCTGAAAACTTTAGTTGGAAATAGAGACACAAATACTGTCATGATAGCTGTGTACTAACTCAAAAGTAATTGCATTCACACGGGAAGGATCCATGTTTGGAAATGTCCAATCAATTTGTGTACCGGCAGGTGTAGTTGAATATTCTGCACCAAGCAGGGAACTATAGTTTTTTTCTTGGAGCAGCTTTCTTATTCCAGTCCCTGTAGACATTAAACAAATGTTAAAATCTCCAACAATTAGCACATTTTGATTGCCTAACTCAAAAGTAAGGACTTCCTGAAGTTCTACAATTAAATGTCTGACAGAGAAAGCTGAATTTCTTTTTTGAACCAGAATATTAATATTGAAACATTTAAACAAAACCTTCTAAAACTTTGCGGCCTGAATAAATTTTCTTTACAGGCTTTGATTCTATAGATCAAGCAATACTATGCTTTGCATATATTATAATGCCCCGTTTATTTCTGTTGGTTGTTTCCGTGCTATCTATCCTCAGCTCGTTAATTGGAGTAAATCCTGGTATATTCAAACTTTTGCAAGGATAACTCCAAGTTCTACAAAACATAAAATATCTGAAGATAGCATCAAACAGTCGCTTTTTATATCATTAATGTGA
Source organism: Bactrocera oleae (assembly GCF_042242935.1). NCBI lineage: Eukaryota > Metazoa > Arthropoda > Insecta > Diptera > Tephritidae > Bactrocera > Bactrocera oleae. Next base: position 46,176,318 of record NC_091537.1, on the reverse strand, counting down.
GCGTGAAGACTCTGAACATTATGGAATAAAATTTGATGTCCTGATGTTCGGGAAATCATAAAATTGAAACTTGTTGTCAATGCTTTATTTGTGTTCAATTCCCTCAGTTCCCTAAATATAGGATCCGATAAAGAAAATTTGTTAGAAAGAATAAAATTTCCTATGATGAATAGACCTTCTGCAGAAGTTACTCGGCTACAAGCGACATATATTGAAGTTCTAGGCATTCTGGGTATGAACTTTATCATATGTGGCACCCTGACTTTTATGAATATGTTTTCTTCATTGGACCAAAATTTAGTACGTTTCTTAACAAAACCGCTACCGTCTTTAAGAGGCATGACAACCCCGCTTTCTGGTAAATTATCGTCTTCCCTCTCTTCTTCTTCATGATCACTGTCTTGTGCTCTTCTACTAGATTTAAAATATTTATACCTAGATGCAAAATGAGCTAAACAAAGAGTTTCTAACTGATCGGATCTTTGAACATAACGGTCTAAAATACCGGCTACGAACATTTCAGTCGAACCTGAAGGAAGGTTCTGAACTTCCGTTCTAGGTTTCACCATTCAAACACATTCCTCAAGTCGAGAGGTATTTATAAATATTTCTGCATTATTTGCTTCCGAAAAATGGAGCCCAATGCAGCAATATACTGCTTCTTGTGTAGATATTTCTGTGCCTGATATAAATTTGTGACCTATATGTTTAAGTTTTTGCTTAATAGTATAATTTCCAGCATTTACCTCTGATATAGCTTCATTTAAGAGCCTAGAAATTCCCCTGTTAGACTTGTTAATATAATTAATTATATATGAACAGCAAGCATATGCATCCAGTATATATTAGATATCCATATTTGCTCTATGGAGTTCCAAAATCAGAGGATTATAAGGGTTTATAAAACGATCCTGTTATTTTCTTTTTAGAAAAATTTTGGGTTTTGTTAAACTTGACCTAAGGGCTAACAAATAGTCATCAAAAGACATATTTATTCTACTATCAGACAGGAAATGTTGAAAATATATTTAATTAGCAATGTCTTCTGTAGTCATATTTGAATTTTGAAAAAGTTTTCCTTGTGTCTTTCTGAATTTTTACTTGTATCTGTAAGTGGTAACAGTATTTGCGTTGAAGGCATTGGTGGATATGGTATACCAAAATGACAAACTGTTGTCCTCTTATTTTCCTAGTACAAGACCGACTGTGGTTATGCTTTTGATAACCCAAATAATTTTCTAAGTGGCTAACCGAACCATCGATAGAAATATAATTGTCAATAAAACTAATGACATCAGGGAATGTCTGAGGATCTTGAAGGTTGATCCTGGGAGCATTATTAAGCCAATATATGCCATGTACATGCGGGGAACCTCTCTGTTGAAACCCCACTCTCCAGTAGAAATTTTTAACAAAATGCTCTCCAAAAATGCCGGCGTTATCTTTAAAAAGATTAAGGATTTGTCGATAGCGGTAGTCAAAATATCTAGCTACAATTAACGGGGCCTGACCGAATTAAGCGATATCTATCTTGGGTTGTTAAACCGTTGGCTTCCTCTTCCGAAATATCTTTAGAGTCAACAGTTTTAGAGAGGATGACCAAAAGCACAACCCACTGAGATTCTGCAGCTGATAAAGAGATAAAGAAGATTGGAAGCCCTAATTGGCGAATCATAGCGATCGTCTTTTTCTTCTTAGCTTCCCGTGCGCAGGAGAGGATATAACGCCTTTCAAAACTTTGTAACCATCATCGTGTTGAATCAAGTTTTAAACAAAGTTCTCGTTTAATAAATTTTGGGCCGTAACTCGGTTGCGACCTGAAAACTTTTTAAAACAAAGGGATGTACTATTCTTTATTTGTAGCAGTTCTAATGACTAAATGGTTGTAGTCCAAATTTTCTACAGGAATATTGTCCAAAAGAGTTTCTTGACCGCCTGGACTTAGCTCTGAAGGTAAAAGAGCAGTGGGAATATTATTACCTGCGGGATTATCATAAGAAGTTTGTGCCGCATGAAAATATTGAATCAATCCGGAAAACTTCTGCAGATGCAACAAACGGAACTTCTTCTTGTATATGTGCTCACGATATAGAGAGGTATTCACTAAGAAATGCAAAACTTCCATAATCTTTTCGGGACAAACGCCTTCTTAAGTGAATTTGTAACACATGAGCCTCATCAAAAGATGTCGCAATATTGTTAACAGAAATTTTTATATTAACAACAGCACTTCTGAGAGAACTCTGACCTTGATATCGACGAGACGTTTTTTAATTGGGGTTAAACCTTTCAAACAATCCGGTATTTCAGGAAAGTCTAGACCGTTAGCTAAACATATTTTTGGAACGTTCTTCTTCACAATCGCAATCTAGCAAGTAGCACAAAAATTATAATTTCCATCTTTCGAAGGAAATTTTTGCATAAAAAAGAGGCGGATCCAGCATTCGGGTGACAATACTTTTGAAATTTAATTTGCGTACTTGGTGTGAAAACTATAATCCGCCACAGCATATTTCAGTAGGGCCCTTATTTATATTTCGGAAATAAATGTTTTTGAAATTTGTTAAATTACGTATATAGTCAGTTTGTATAATATTATTTTATCTTGTTAATCTGATTCGTTGGGACTCTCTTTCGTTTTCGATTTGCCTATTAATCGGGTTATCTATACGAAAGCGAACCTAACTTTGTCTTAGACATCTCTGATTTAAAATTTCTTCCCTAATACCCCGTTTCAGAGCGAATTTGTGGATTTTGCCGCCTTGTTCTATGTTGAACAGTATTTACAACTTGCTCAACAGATCAAACCTCGGGGTCTTTCTTATTTGCTCTTCAGAGCGGGTTTGGGGAAAAGTATTTGAATTTTGTTCAAAAAACAGTACCTCAAGATTTTCCCGACTGGTTCTATGTTATTTGGATTGATAATTTGTTCGGACAGACGTACATCAGAATCTAACCAACAATTAGCGTCTTGCAGTAATTTGTGACTGCTCACTATCTCTATAAAAAGAGTTTGCAAGAAGAACTCTCACACGTCTTCTATTCTGAAGACGACTTAGTAATACAGATTTTCTACTTACTCTAGGCATACTTAATTAATAATAAATGGCCTAATATATAAAATACTTTTAGATAATAGTTTCTCTGTTCACTGTAATTGCTTGTCAGCCCTTGCTATGACGCCTTTCCTGTTCGGTGTATAGGTACTATGGTATACTGGTGCAAATATGTGTTTGCTCGCTACTATATTTAATAATACTTTAAACACTATACAAGTATAACAATACACTAAAATTAGTTTGAATAAAGCACTTTGCTGGTAATCTAGTGGAACTTAATTTGCCTACTGGAAAGGGAAAAAATCAGATGGAATTTAAAATGATTTTGTATCTGAAATAGGCGTGCTTGTAATCCGATTTCGCCCATTTTCGTACCATAACATAGAAATATAAGAAGAATGTTATGTACCGAAAATTGAAATCGGTTAAGCAGATCCCAAGATATGGGTTTTCATCTACCAGTGGGCGGTGCAACGCCCAATATCTAATTTTGAACGTGGTTCCTATAAAATCATCTTATACCATCCCAGAGATAAAATTTAATGTCTCTAGCTTGTTTAGTGCTTGATTTATCGCGCTTTTAGTAGTTTTTAACAGTACCGTTATATGGGGAGTGGGCGGGCTTGTCACCCGATTTCACCCATTTTCACACCGTCGATAGAGATGCTAAAAAATTTGTTCCCAGTGAATTTTGTTTATATAGCTTCAGTGGTATAGGAGATATGCACATTAAACTTATTAGGGGCCGAGACCACGCCCACTTAAAAAAAAGATTTAAACAGCAGATGCCCCTCCCTAATGTGATCCTGTATATCAAACGATAACGATACAAATAATAAACTTATAAAAGAAACAACTGCAAATACAATAAGTACGAAAAGCAACAACAACCTCATAAACTCGCAAAATAAAGTTGCTTACCTTCAAGCACTTGCATGTATATCAGAATACATACAAAATACGATTTTAAAACCAAAGCCGTTTTATACACTACAGGTCAATATGAATATAACATTACTCCATCACCATGTGACCCCGCCGTGCCGTCGGCTACTTGAAAAGAAGAACGCCGAAATACATACATACACAATTTCAGTAAATATGTGTAAAACTAGGCAAGATATTCGCCTAGGGGGCACAGGATGGTTAAATGAATTAATCCTCCTTCTACATGTACACATTAAAACTAATAATACCGGTGCTTCGTTTATAATCCCATTGAAAGCGTGTGGTTACTAAAGTTAAAATAAATTTCGTGTGCTCAATAAATTGGGTATCTATTTTATATAATCAATACGTATCTGATTTCTAAAACAATTTACCGGTTTGTTTGTTCTTTCAATTGTGTTGGTTGCACCAGCAAAAATTAGTGGTTGGTGGTCTGTGAAAGCATTTAGTTGTGTCACGCCATATAAATAATTTATAAGGTTTTCAATGCCAAAACCACAGCTAATAATTCTCTTTTATTAGTAGCATAATGCTCCTCGCTACTAGACAAAGTGCGCGTGATCATTGTAATAAGTCTGATTAAAACTGTGTTTGCTCAGGCAGCTTATATAAAAGATCTTTAACAAAAGTCCGCAACTAGAACATTCTGGCAACTACGAATTAGCTGTATATTTTCTATCATCCGCGTTCATCACACTGCCCTCCACCTAAGTCTAATCGTCCCGATTAGACATATTTGCGGCGCCAAACATAAATCATTTATGTCTGTCATCTCGTCTCTAGGATGGTGTTAACTTCCTTAGCCGTACTTCTCTTATTGGAGTTAATTCCATCCTTCCATTCTTGATCAGAACGTAACTCCATTGGAACACCGAATCTCATTCGTTGAAAACTTCAGGAATTCTAACCTTCGGAACAATCATAAGTGCTCGATGCCCATCTCTGCTTTTCCATACTCGGTGCAAGCAGCCACACATCAATTTTAAACTGCTTCGCTCTGCCCAATATGCTTTTGAGACTGGCCCTCCTGTAGTTATTTCTCCACTCGTTGTACATTTGTTCCACTCCACTTCATAACTTTCGCATAGCTTTCTACTTTGGGTTTATTAATGACCACCACTTCTTCCTTCTGCCTTAATTACATCACTAACTTGTTCATGTGCTATGTCCTATTTTAGTGTTCCTAGCTGGAAATTTGTAAAAAGGTCTTCTAAGGCCTTGCTCATCTACTACACGCTACTTTTCTCGATTTATATTCACTTTATTTATTTTAAAATTATATTTTAAAACACAACAATTATTCGTAAAAATTGTAATATTTTTTTATAGTAATTTTTATAATTTTAGGCAGGCACTTTATTTAACTTTTTATTTCGTACTTAGCGTGTATTGCTCTTACAAGATTTTCTTCTTAGTATAAATACTAATATAAATATAATAGAATAAAGCATCTCTCCTTGTTCCTGCAGATTTGTTGATTGTGTGATTATCTTTTTGTTGCTAGTTGTTTCCATTCGCGAGGCCTTACGTTGGGTGCCAATTAATCTATTTAATTTGATTTACTTCTACGTCTTACTAGCGCACTCTTTGGAGTTCTTACAGGAACTGGCCTTAATAATTTTACTTAACCTAACTCACACCTAATGCTTATTGTTGTTTTGCCAGTGTCACTTCCGTAGCTTTGCTGTTGTTGGGTGTGATTTCGCTTGCACAGCGCCTCATGCAGAGGCTAATGTTACTTTTGCGACATCAACTCCACAAATTGACGGCACGATTTGATATCCCATATCGTCAGCAGTTATCGTGGGAAGTTATTTATGATAGCGTATGTATATACTGGCAAATTTCTACAGAAGACTGTGAAATAATGCGGGGAGGGTACGGAATTTACATTTGTGGAAGCTCAAGTAGTGTGTGACTACCATCTGAAGTTTCGCGATTTAATGTGTGTGTTTTAATTAATTGCAAGTAGGGAAGAGGTAAGTTCGGTTGTAACTTAAAAGTTCAGACTCTTGCAACTTGAGAGGATCAAAGCTTGGGAAAATCCTTCAGGTGTTGGCAAAACTTTGTATTAAAAATTTTTGCGAAATAATTTAGCATTCATTATGCGACGAAATCGTGAATGAGTTACAATCAAATTTGGTATTTTATTAAGCTATATTATAGGTCACAGACTCAATTAGGTTTATAGATATATTTAACTTCCGGTCAGCCAACAATATATTAAAATCATCCTCAATTGATATTTGCATATCTGTCATAACTTAACCGAAGAGGCTTAGTTTAATATATTGAGTTGAAGTACAAAACGTTAGCCAGGACATCGGAATTGATGATATTTGGAATATGAGATTGAGATCAAGGTCTAGACCAACTCCATTCTTGTTCAGCGCTAAACTATATATATAATATGGTTTGTTAGACAAACGGAAATATAGTATAATATAACATATTTTCAGCATTAGACTAAAGTATATTTAAAGTTATATGTTCAGTTAATTTTGCTAAGATATCTTACATATTGACCAATATACTAATACGGTATAGAACCAACCGGTAGTTTGAAAATGTTTTATTAAGTATATGGGAGATAGGTATGGTATTGACAAGATGTTAGCTATTTTTGACATAACTACATATTATTAACAGAAAAACATCCTCTCTGAGTTTTATTAAGGTACTTCACGTACCATCACCAATATACATACATAGGTTTCCTTTTATATTTCGGGATTTGGCAACCCTAGTCGCAATATTGTTAACAGAAATTTTTATATTAACAACAGCACTTCTGAGAGAACTCTGACCTTGATATCGACGAGACGTTTTTTAATTGGGGTTAAACCTTTCAAACAATCCGGTATTTCAGGAAAGTCTAGACCGTTAGCTAAACATATTTTTGGAACGTTCTTCTTCACAATCGCAATCTAGCAAGTAGCACAAAAATTATAATTTCCATCTTTCGAAGGAAATTTTTGCATAAAAAAGAGGCGGATCCAGCATTCGGGTGACAATACTTTTGAAATTTAATTTGCGTACTTGGTGTGAAAACTATAATCCGCCACAGCATATTTCAGTAGGGCCCTTATTTATATTTCGGAAATAAATGTTTTTGAAATTTGTTAAATTACGTATATAGTCAGTTTGTATAATATTATTTTATCTTGTTAATCTGATTCGTTGGGACTCTCTTTCGTTTTCGATTTGCCTATTAATCGGGTTATCTATACGAAAGCGAACCTAACTTTGTCTTAGACATCTCTGATTTAAAATTTCTTCCCTAATACCCCGTTTCAGAGCGAATTTGTGGATTTTGCCGCCTTGTTCTATGTTGAACAGTATTTACAACTTGCTCAACAGATCAAACCTCGGGGTCTTTCTTATTTGCTCTTCAGAGCGGGTTTGGGGAAAAGTATTTGAATTTTGTTCAAAAAACAGTACCTCAAGATTTTCCCGACTGGTTCTATGTTGATTTGGATTGATAATTTGTTCGGACAGACGTACATCAGAATCTAACCAACAATTAGCGTCTTGCAGTAATTTGTGACTGCTCACTATCTCTATAAAAAGAGTTTGCAAGAAGAACTCTCACACGTCTTCTATTCTGAAGACGACTTAGTAATACAGATTTTCTACTTACTCTAGGCATACTTAATTAATAATAAATGGCCTAATATATAAAATACTTTTAGATAATAGTTTCTCTGTTCACTGTAATTGCTTGTCAGCCCTTGCTATGACGCCTTTCCTGTTCGGTGTATAGGTACTATGGTATACTGGTGCAAATATGTGTTTGCTCGCTACTATATTTAATAATACTTTAAACACTATACAAGTATAACAATACACTAAAATTAGTTTGAATAAAGCACTTTGCTGGTAATCTAGTGGAACTTAATTTGCCTACTGGAAAGGGAAAAAATCAGATGGAATTTAAAATGATTTTGTATCTGAAATAGGCGTGCTTGTAATCCGATTTCGCCCATTTTCGTACCATAACATAGAAATATAAGAAGAATGTTATGTACCGAAAATTGAAATCGGTTAAGCAGATCCCAAGATATGGGTTTTCATCTACCAGTGGGCGGTGCAACGCCCAATATCTAATTTTGAACGTGGTTCCTATAAAATCATCTTATACCATCCCAGAGATAAAATTTAATGTCTCTAGCTTGTTTAGTGCTTGATTTATCGCGCTTTTAGTAGTTTTTAACAGTACCGTTATATGGGGAGTGGGCGGGCTTGTCACCCGATTTCACCCATTTTCACACCGTCGATAGAGATGCTAAAAAATTTGTTCCCAGTGAATTTTGTTTATATAGCTTCAGTGGTATAGGAGATATGCACATTAAACTTATTAGGGGCCGAGACCACGCCCACTTAAAAAAAAGATTTAAACAGCAGATGCCCCTCCCTAATGTGATCCTGTATATCAAACGATAACGATACAAATAATAAACTTATAAAAGAAACAACTGCAAATACAATAAGTACGAAAAGCAACAACAACCTCATAAACTCGCAAAATAAAGTTGCTTACCTTCAAGCACTTGCATGTATATCAGAATACATACAAAATACGATTTTAAAACCAAAGCCGTTTTATACACTACAGGTCAATATGAATATAACATTACTCCATCACCATGTGACCCCGCCGTGCCGTCGGCTACTTGAAAAGAAGAACGCCGAAATACATACATACACAATTTCAGTAAATATGTGTAAAACTAGGCAAGATATTCGCCTAGGGGGCACAGGATGGTTAAATGAATTAATCCTCCTTCTACATGTACACATTAAAACTAATAATACCGGTGCTTCGTTTATAATCCCATTGAAAGCGTGTGGTTACTAAAGTTAAAATAAATTTCGTGTGCTCAATAAATTGGGTATCTATTTTATATAATCAATACGTATCTGATTTCTAAAACAATTTACCGGTTTGTTTGTTCTTTCAATTGTGTTGGTTGCACCAGCAAAAATTAGTGGTTGGTGGTCTGTGAAAGCATTTAGTTGTGTCACGCCATATAAATAATTTATAAGGTTTTCAATGCCAAAACCACAGCTAATAATTCTCTTTTATTAGTAGCATAATGCTCCTCGCTACTAGACAAAGTGCGCGTGATCATTGTAATAAGTCTGATTAAAACTGTGTTTGCTCAGGCAGCTTATATAAAAGATCTTTAACAAAAGTCCGCAACTAGAACATTCTGGCAACTACGAATTAGCTGTATATTTTCTATCATCCGCGTTCATCACACTGCCCTCCACCTAAGTCTAATCGTCCCGATTAGACATATTTGCGGCGCCAAACATAAATCATTTATGTCTGTCATCTCGTCTCTAGGATGGTGTTAACTTCCTTAGCCGTACTTCTCTTATTGGAGTTAATTCCATCCTTCCATTCTTGATCAGAACGTAACTCCATTGGAACACCGAATCTCATTCGTTGAAAACTTCAGGAATTCTAACCTTCGGAACAATCATAAGTGCTCGATGCCCATCTCTGCTTTTCCATACTCGGTGCAAGCAGCCACACATCAATTTTAAACTGCTTCGCTCTGCCCAATATGCTTTTGAGACTGGCCCTCCTGTAGTTATTTCTCCACTCGTTGTACATTTGTTCCACTCCACTTCATAACTTTCGCATAGCTTTCTACTTTGGGTTTATTAATGACCACCACTTCTTCCTTCTGCCTTAATTACATCACTAACTTGTTCATGTGCTATGTCCTATTTTAGTGTTCCTAGCTGGAAATTTGTAAAAAGGTCTTCTAAGGCCTTGCTCATCTACTACACGCTACTTTTCTCGATTTATATTCACTTTATTTATTTTAAAATTATATTTTAAAACACAACAATTATTCGTAAAAATTGTAATATTTTTTTATAGTAATTTTTATAATTTTAGGCAGGCACTTTATTTAACTTTTTATTTCGTACTTAGCGTGTATTGCTCTTACAAGATTTTCTTCTTAGTATAAATACTAATATAAATATAATAGAATAAAGCATCTCTCCTTGTTCCTGCAGATTTGTTGATTGTGTGATTATCTTTTTGTTGCTAGTTGTTTCCATTCGCGAGGCCTTACGTTGGGTGCCAATTAATCTATTTAATTTGATTTACTTCTACGTCTTACTAGCGCACTCCTTGGAGTTCTTACAGGAACTGGCCTTAATAATTTTACTTAACCTAACTCACACCTAATGCTTATTGTTGTTTTGCCAGTGTCACTTCCGTAGCTTTGCTGTTGTTGGGTGTGATTTCGCTTGCACAGCGCCTCATGCAGAGGCTAATGTTACTTTTGCGACATCAACTCCACAAATTGACGGCACGATTTGATATCCCATATCGTCAGCAGTTATCGTGGGAAGTTATTTATGATAGCGTATGTATATACTGGCAAATTTCTACAGAAGACTGTGAAATAATGCGGGGAGGGTACGGAATTTACATTTGTGGAAGCTCAAGTAGTGTGTGACTACCATCTGAAGTTTCGCGATTTAATGTGTGTGTTTTAATTAATTGCAAGTAGGGAAGAGGTAAGTTCGGTTGTAACTTAAAAGTTCAGACTCTTGCAACTTGAGAGGATCAAAGCTTGGGAAAATCCTTCAGGTGTTGGCAAAACTTTGTATTAAAAATTTTTGCGAAATAATTTAGCATTCATTATGCGACGAAATCGTGAATGAGTTACAATCAAATTTGGTATTTTATTAAGCTATATTATAGGTCACAGACTCAATTAGGTTTATAGATATATTTAACTTCCGGTCAGCCAACAATATATTAAAATCATCCTCAATTGATATTTGCATATCTGTCATAACTTAACCGAAGAGGCTTAGTTTAATATATTGAGTTGAAGTACAAAACGTTAGCCAGGACATCGGAATTGATGATATTTGGAATATGAGATTGAGATCAAGGTCTAGACCAACTCCATTCTTGTTCAGCGCTAAACTATATATATAATATGGTTTGTTAGACAAACGGAAATATAGTATAATATAACATATTTTCAGCATTAGACTAAAGTATATTTAAAGTTATATGTTCAGTTAATTTTGCTAAGATATCTTACATATTGACCAATATACTAATACGGTATAGAACCAACCGGTAGTTTGAAAATGTTTTATTAAGTATATGGGAGATAGGTATGGTATTGACAAGATGTTAGCTATTTTTGACATAACTACATATTATTAACAGAAAAACATCCTCTCTGAGTTTTATTAAGGTACTTCACGTACCATCACCAATATACATACATAGGTTTCCTTTTATATTTCGGGATTTGGCAACCCTAGTATTGCAATTTGACAACTTTTAACTTTATCGTAAATTTTGACATTTTTGATGTTATACATACCTAGAACGTTTTGACATACGAGCACTAATTATGTTGTTCAGAGTAACTTAAAATATTCATCTCGACCAAAAAATGGAATTAAATAGCGAAAAATTTCGCGCAATTATTTCTTAAAACATTTGACGTGGATTAACTCAGCAACAATGCAGCGATGAACCTAATTAAATTTTTGGCGATGAAGCTCTGTAAAGGACCAGTGTTTATCGATTGTATGGTGAATTCGACTGAGATCGTAGATCACTCCATGACGAATTTTGTGAAGGTCGTCCAAAATCAGTTATTGTTACGGAAACTGTTGTTGCTGTGCGTAAACTGATATTGCATAATCGTAATGTCACCTATCGTGAGATTGAGGCAAGTATAGGAATGTTGATTGTAAAAAAAATTTGTTCATAGTGGATCCCACACAATTTGTCAATTGCTCAAAAAAAAGTCAACAATAGTGGTTCGCGCACGAAGTACTTCCAAGCAAATAGTTACCAGTTTGGACATGTCACAACCATACCACTGGAACAACGCAGAACAGTTAATTCTTAGTAGTACACAACCATTTGTTTACCAGTTGTCTTTCAAGAAATCAGGAAAACCAACCGCCGAAGATGGTTCACTCTTCTTCCGACAATGCGAGCTCTCACACCTCGACTGAAACAACTGCATTTTTGAGCACTCAAAACATCGATTTGATGAGCCATCTACCGTACATCTTTTTATTAAACATTTTTTTATCCCGTTATATTATATAATATTAATTGGTGCTTGAGTTATTAAAAGTTGTGTTATATGGGAAGTAAGCGCCGTAACACTTGAAAATCAAAATAATCTTATATATTATTAAACAAGTAAGGAAGGGCTAAGTTCGGATGTAACCGAACATTTTATACTCTCGCAAAGTCAAATAGTATACTCGTTTGAGATTTCTTTGTGGATTGACTGATATTTTCGGTAGAAGGTCAACTATAGGCACTGGGGTCCACATATTTAGTACTTAGCGGCTTAAACAGTTTTGGTTCGATTTAGACAATTTTTGGCAACAAGGTGGCATACTTTAATCGCATTATTCACGCAAAGTTTTATCCCGATACAGTCATTGTTGCTTAATTTGCACAGTGGAAAGTGAAAGAATCAGATGGAATTTAAAATGGTGTTATATGGGAAGTAGGCGTGGTTGTAGTCCGATTTCCCCCGTTTTCGCACTATGACATAGAAACATGAAAAGAACGTTATGCACCGAATTTGGTTGAAATTGGTTAAGCAGATCTCAATATATGGGTTTTCACCTAAAAGTGGGCGGTGCCACGCCCCCTGTCTAATTTTGAACCCGGTTCCTATAAAGTAATCTCATACCCTCCCAGAGATAAAATTTAATGTCTCTGGCGTGTTTACTGCTTGATTTTTCGCGCTTTTAGTAGTTTTTAACAGTACCGTTATATAGGGAGTGGGCGGAGTTGCCACCCGATTTCAACTGTTTTCACACCGTCAATAGAAGTACTAAAAACATTTGCTTCCAGTGAATTTTGTTATTATAGCGTTAGCGGTTTAGGAGATATGCACATCAAACCTATTAGAGGCGGGACCACGCCCACTTAAAAAAAATTTTAAATGCAGATGCCCCTCCCTAATGTGATCCTGTGTACCAAATAACAATCTTGTATCTTATTGCGGAGCTTAGTTATGGCAATTTATTTGTTTTTGATTAATGGCGTTTTGTGGGCGTGGCAGTGGTCCGATTACGCCCATCTGCAATACCAACCGTCTCACGGTACCAAGAAACATGTCTACAAAGTTTCATAAAGATATCTCAATTTTTACTCAAGTTAGAGCTTGCATGGACGGACGGACGGACAGACGGACGGACGGACAGACAGTCACCTGGATTTCAACTCGTCTCTTCATCTTGATCATTTATATATATATAACCCTACATCTAACTCGATTAGTTTTAGGTGATACAAACAACCGTTAAGTGAACAAAACTATTATACTCTGTAGCAACAGGTTGCGAGAGTATAACTAGAAGCCCGACAAACGTTGTCCTGTCCTACGTCTTAAATGTTAACTTTATGTAATTAGCTGTAACAATTAGACCGTTCTCGAGAGTAGGAAAACCATCAAATTTATTTGTTTCTACCTCTCATGGTTTACCAAAAAATATTGTACATCTTATGGTATTACGATAACTTCAGTTTTAAAATTTGTAAAACTTTTTCCGAAACGTTTCAATTGATAAATAAGTTTATGGCGATGATTGCCTATCCTCTAGCAGAGTGCACGAGTGGTTTAAACGTTTTCAAAGTGGCCGTGGGGACATAAATGAGAAATGAGCCAAACCTAAAAAATCGCGCCTGGAGAAGTCAAAAGTGAAGACAATGCTGATTTGTTTTTATGAATCCAAGGGTATTGTCCACAAAAAATTTGTTCCACCCGGCCAAAAAGTTAATGCGGTATTCTACCTTGGAGTTTTGAAGCGTTTGGTGCGCCGTATTTGACGTGTTCGGCCTAAATCTCGCGAAGATGGAAGTTGGCGTTTGTTGCACGATAATGCGCCGTCTCATCGATCGACGCTTGTGGCCGATTATTTGACCAAAAATCACATTTTAACAATCAACCACTCCCCGTATTCACCTGATATGGCACCGTGCGATTTCTACCTTTTCGGAAAAATGCATTTGCCGATGAAAGGAAAGCGTTATGCAGACGTGGGGGCCATTCAAAAGGCTTGCACCGGCATACTGGCGGCCATACCGGGCAACGAGCTAAAACACTCGTTCGACATGCTTTTGGACCGTGCCAAAAGCTGTATTAAAGCAGAAGGAGACTATTTTGAATAAAATTAATTGATTTTGCCGATAAAACCATTTGTTCTGTCTTTTTTTTAAAAGTCCTGTTTACTTTGGAATGCACCTTGTATAAGAAGGATATAAAGAAACTTGAAGTACGTACATATATTCAATTAATAAATTTACCACTGTCAAAACAAAGAGCATTAAGCAGATATCCACCGAAAAACGAATAATTGTACTAAACAAAATATGTGGAAAAATTTAACGAATAACATATAGCAATGATGTGTTATAAGACTCCTAGCGAATAGATTTTGGGACACTGCCAAATTTTTCGAAATATATAAACAATTTGCCAATAATTTCTTAAGACCAAGTAAGTATTTCGTTTTCTGCGATATAACACTAAATAAAGTACATTTAGTTAATTGTTTGAGATATTGCAATATTGCATAGGATTATTGACACCTTTGTCAATAATGAATTTAGCCCTTATCAACAGACATCTTTTTACAAGAAAATTATAGTAGGTGTCAAATTAATGATTTTATGTAAACACACAAGTCTCAAGGGTAATATGTATTCAATGACCTTTTTCAACAAATGTTCGTATTGTCGAACAAAAGCTATTATAAATAAGATTAAAACGAAAGAAAATATCCTCTTATTTTACAAGTTCAAAATATAAGAACTTCAATTCAAAATTATGAAATTTTAAATAAGAAATCTGTGAAGGGTAAAGTACTGAAGGCAGGTTCTGCGGCTAGAAGAATAGATGCTGTATTTTTGGTCTAGACTTAGGTGACCATTTTTTCCGGCAAAATCAGGGACGGTTTTTAGTCATCGATCTTTTCCATAATATATTTCATTGAAAATCGCGACATATAATAGGTGATAACTAATTTCCTCCTGACTGAGGTCATAGCCATCTGAATTCTTTCCACAATAAATATAGTATAGTAAAGAGGTACTTCCAAACTTCCTGAGGATCAGTAGTATGCGAAATTTTTTTTAATGACATGGCACTTGACGACGATGTTATTTTGTAATGTTCGGGCACTGTAGGATCTTTCTACCATTTAAAACGATTTCTACCATATAAATAGTTAAAACCTTGATTGGATTTTCGATTTCCTCATCTACTTCATCAATTTCTGATTCGGTGTTAGAATCGGAATGCAAAAACGAATCATCTAAACCTAAATCACTCCTTTCAGAATCAATTTCTTCTGCCCATCTTTTAACGGTTTCTTCAAAATTTTTTTCACCAATTATAACCCTCTTTGAGAGTCTAGGGGTCGGCTTTAGTATACCGTTCCATACTTTCGGGTATAAATGGGTATGGCCGGATAGAGGAGGTCCTCCAGATCAAGAATATAGCCGCGGGAAACTTATAATTTTCGAGTTATTTACGTTTAAAGTTGAAAATATCTACTATTTTAAATACGTATTTTTTCGATTTAAAATGACGTATATTTTTCACTTTTATATCCACTAACACTTCACTAATTCGTTTTTAAATACTCTTTTTATATTATATGTTGCAAAAATAGCTTTATTTCAATATTTAAATCATTCTTCAATTTTATTAATTTTGACAATAACAAAAGGGTTGTTAATGTCAAAAACCAGTGTTGCCATACTAATATATTTTGCAAACGAAGAAAAATAAAATAAACAGAGAGATTATACCCTAGATACAAGAACCAACGCAAAAATAATTTCTGCGCGAAAAAACCTTGGTACACCCCGGTGTTGGACCGACCAGGGTTATTTTTTTGTAGCGCGGCCGAAGGCCGCCAATGCAAAAAGAAGTTCTACAAGAAAAAGTAAAATTGTCATAGAGGATATAACATAATACTTAACATCAATGCTCTCTAATAGTTTATTTTTCAGGGTTTTGGATTCCTGTATTTGGGGTATTATCTGTTTTCATTTCTTTCAGTTCAATTACAGAAGATGTCGATAAGGTAACACTGGTTATTTGACATTTTGCAACCCTTTTGTTATTGTCAGAATTAATAGAATTTAACAATAATTTTAATATTGAATTAAACTATTTTTCCATTATATAATGTAAAATAAATTTGTACAAACGAATTAGTGAAGTGTTAGTGGATATAAAAGTGAAATATATAAGTGTATAATTCATTTGAAATCGAAAATTTGCGGACTTGAAATAGTTGAAATTTTCCCCCGGCTATACCTATGTATATATATTCTTGATATGGAGGATCTCCTCTATCCGCTCATACCTATTTTATCCCCGAAAGCCTTTGACGGTATACTAAAGTTTTCCCGAGTTCAGGATTACTCCATCCGCCGTTCATTTATATATATTGCAACTAAAAACCAGAATACACCAGACAGATTGCATAAATAAAATCACTTGTCACAATGAAACGGTAACAGAAAGAAAAAGCATCGATATAACACAAATGTGCTGTCTGGATTCGCCTGCCCTATCCAACTGCAGCACAACTAATGAGCCTCCGATTACAGTAAATAGTACGTAGTTAGTTGTCTTCAAAGACTTCTTAAACCTGAGACACCACATGTTCTTGCAATTAACCTAACACAACATTCAAAGATACAGAAAGAGCCTGACCTCCATCATGTGAACAGAATTTATAAGCGTGATTTTATGATATTTTGTGTTATTTATCCTAATTGACAAATCCGTAGATTAAGAACTGTTTACGATTATTTGTGTTCACCAACACAGTTACATTTTGTATCAAAAACAGATAAACATTTATTTAAACATACACAATATGTAATTTGTCAAAAGGCATCATTGAAAACTTCTCGCTTACTTTGCGCATGCACCGAATTGAGACGTCATATGATTTTTTTATTATGTGCAATAAATGTACGTAACCGTTGACGCATATATTTATGACGTAATACTTGATATAAACATAATTGTGTAAATACCTTTTGTGGGTAGTAAAAACAGAATTATTATTCATCATATATTTCAAGAGGATGAACTTCTTAAAACTACTAGTCTAGTAAGCTCGATTTGAACTTTGTTCGAAAATTTATTCACAAAACTGCAATCACTAGGAAGTACGATGCGTCTCTTTTCAAATATTTATTATGGTGTTTAGTTTGCACATGGGTACAAACATACTTGCATGTATTTTTCCATGTAAGTATATATCTTGAAAACGCTGTATTTCAGGTTTAAATGTAATCGATGAGCTGGATGACGTGTTCATCAAACTTCTTCATTAGTAATTGAGGGTGCATCAAAGACGTCATGAGTTTTGCAACGCTTATAGTTTATATATGTACATAGATAAAGTGCAGTGTAAAACTAACAGTCAATACGGTCAAGTT
Organism: Bactrocera oleae; assembly: GCF_042242935.1. Classification (NCBI taxonomy): domain Eukaryota; kingdom Metazoa; phylum Arthropoda; class Insecta; order Diptera; family Tephritidae; genus Bactrocera; species Bactrocera oleae. The sequence continues at coordinate 46,158,810 of NC_091537.1, read as the reverse complement.
GAGCTGTGTCAAATAAAATAAGTGAAATTTAAAAAGTTAGTATACATGTTAAGACTAGTTTAAATACAGGAAAAGGCAATTGAAATAATGTGCAAAGTATATTATACCGATGAATGAAAAAATCAAAACTAAATTTGTTATTAAAAAGATATTTTTAATGATAATATGCAGAGAAGCATATATCATACCATTGCTTGCCTATATAAATATAATTATAAATAAATTTAGTAGATAACCCCGCTGTGATATTACAAAAAGTTCGTTTTTGTAAGTGCCTTTATAGAAAACAAAACCGGCCCGTTATAGAAATGTAATTAATTGTTTTAAAAAAGTTATAAGCATATTATTTGAAATTTGCAACGCTCATATATTATATAATAGTACTTATTTTTAAGCGGAGACTTCTTATTATTTTTACACATTATATTTACCAAGAGTATAATATACACCTAATCGTGTACGTATTTTTACATATTATTGTTAGCTGCAGAAAATGGCTAGATTTTGTAACAGATTAGGTATGCAAGAAAATAATTTGTTTATATCTCATTTAATGAAGGTATATTGAATTGGTTATCTACTTAAACTGAGTATGTAGAGTTAATATCTTACAGTATATGTGTGATTCATTGAGCCTTTGCTAGAATATAATATTGACCTTTATATTCGAATAAGCCAAAACCTGAAACTGGATATATAATATATGTAAGTATACCATATAAATATGGTATGTATGCACATATGAAAAGAAAGAAATACATTTATTTATGGTTTTCCATAGTACCCCGCAAATGTATTACTGTAAAAATTCATGTAAACAAAGTTGACTATTCACAACAATAGTATTTAGTACTTTGCGCTTAAAATTAATCTTCCTTTGAAAATTAAAGTTTTAAAATAAAACAATGAAAACATATAAGAAACTGTGTAAACAATTTAATGGTGGTTGTTATTCATAAGCAACTTACTTGTGTATATGCAAACTATTGAAGGAAAGCATACAATTTCATGTTTATCGTGTTCAATTATGTATGTTTTATTCCACCCGGACAGTATGTGTTATAATCTGAATTGAAACATCTCCCTACCCTTTTTTTATCTCTTATTTTAGTATTACTTACATATATATTGTTTTCTTTTCGACATGTTGTTACTAAACCATATTAAAAACAAATATGAATGGACTAAGTTCGGATGTAATCGAACATTTTATACTCTCGCAATTTACATGGCTCAAAGACGGGTTTGTCAAAACTTTATATTAAACAAGTAAGGAAGAGCTAAGTTCGGATGTAACCGAAGATTTTATACTCTCGTAATTTTTGTAAATTTAAGGGCGGGGAAATATTTTCAGGTTTTTGCAAAACTTTATAGGAAAAATGTTGAGTTAGAATTCAACATGTATTATTTAAAGAAATCGAATGGATTACAATCAAATTTGTTATCTTAATATTATAACATAGTATGTATATACTTATATATTTTAAGTCGCAAATTTTATTAGTTTTATTACATATGTGAACTCAACTTAACGGGCTAAATTTATGTCATATGTGGTATATGAGGAAAACATTAACCAGAGGATCGGAGATCATATTCAACCCTAAACCACTTTATATTGAAGAAGAATTGTTCACTTAATTTCATAAAACATTACACATATTACCGATTGCATTAACGTGTGGCGTTACCCAAGTATCCTAGAGATGCTTTCACGCAATTTTGTGAAGATAATTTACACACTGACCGACATATTGGGCATAGAGTCTGCTAAACTAACCAACCATTAGATGAAATACCCCTAATATTTCACCCAACATTATTGTATTAATTTCATGAACATTTTTTACTATAAACTAATAAATTACTTGTAAGTCTATTTCACGAATTAACAAAAGGGTTTATGTTATTGTTTACAATTACTTTTTGTTCTATGCTTCTTCTTCTCAACTCACAAGAATTACGTCAGAAGATGGCGGCTGGCGTAATCTTGTTTTTTATAATTCTTGCTTCGCTGGTATGACCTTTTGTTGGTCACGTAGGAGAAAACTATCAGCTGTTTGGAGACTTTTTTGGCGCCACAAAAGATAACAGACAACAGAACTGATCTAAAGTTGCGCCTAAAGGTATGAATAAATAATTTTTTTTCATAGTAATCCTTTAGCAAACTAAAGTTTCCAATCAGTTGTGAAGTAGAATCGTCCACTTTTATGGGAAAAGTAAAGTTTCTGGCGAAAGGATGCATAACGTTAAAAAATACCTATATATATATATATACGTTTATAATAAATTAATAAAATAATAAATAATAAACAAGTTACTGTGCTTAACAAATGAGATGAATGCTCAGCGCTCACTTCAAAGAGAAACGTTCAATTCAATCAATCAGCGAGCTCAACGCATACTTCACGGTTGGTTCCTCCACCTTCGCATCCAGCCCGAAGGAGATCGCAAGAACCTTGACTCCAACGGAATGAAAGCAAGCACTAAAAACAAAACCGCAGTGCAGACAGGTATTGACCGGTATGTCGCAATTAAACGAAAGTTGAGCCCTCTTAAGAATACAAGCAACGCAAAGAGAGAAACTCCAATAGTGCTACTCAAAAAGCTAAAACCTCACTAGTTGGAAATAGCTTTGCGGCACTTAGCGACGAGGATCAGATGGCCAAAAGCTTGACTGAGAGAGGAAGCATACTAGTAAGAACTGCCAATCCGCCTCCAATCTGCCTATGTGAACGGAGTTTTAATGAATTAATAAAAAGCTTAGTGCACATAATAGAAACTAACAACTTCCGCATTGTTCCTTTAAAGCGGGGAATATATACCCGTTTTGAAGAGCATTGAAACTACAGATGGTTCGGAAGAAGTAAAAGAAGCTTCAGAAGATCAGGGTTTTGGTGAGAGATCCGTGATTAATATTATTTATAATTATATTGTTTGAATTGAAAAAAAATCGGCCACACAAAATCTTACTGTATGCTTCGTATTGTGTGCGTAGTTGCATTTAGATGAGTGATGTAACTCATTTAAACATCACTCATCTAAATGCAATCGGCAAAAGGAAGATTTAATTGCTAAAAAATGTAGTAAGCTATCGAGGTTTATAAAGAACTCTAAGCTTAACTAAATCAGGGTATATAATTTAAACGCCCGCAGATGGCTAATTTGGTTCCAGCACCTCTAACAAAAGAAACTGCGCAAAAATCTTCTTCAAACATTCCAACATTCTTCATGCATTAAAAACAAAATTGCTGGATATAAGGTCTACAGGACAAAAATCGACAAAACATATTTGTAATTTCTGCCGTTTATTGCCCACTACGCTTCTCTATAACGGACAAGCAATTTAAAGATTGTTTTAGTTATTTAGGGAAAAGACTTATTGCAGGTGGCGATGACAATACTAAAAAGTATGTTTAGTATTCGGGTTCTCGCCTTATTAACTCAAAAGGTAGCCAATTATATAACACAATTACATGTAGACAAACTCATCTTGAGTTTGCTACACCGAGGCAACCTACATATTTGATAAACTGATCCAAATAAAATACCTGACCTGTTCGATTTGGCAATCACCAAAAACATTGATAGAAACCTTATAAATGCAGTAGCCGGTTCCGAATTGTCCTCCGATCATTCGCCAGTCATGATTAAATTATTTGAACAACCAAATACTGTTGAGAAACTATTTCGCCTATCAGAAATATGTTAGCACCCATATGCAAAAGGAAACTGAAGTAGTATGTGAAATGGATATAGAGGACAATATTAATTTATTCAACTGTTTGCTCTCAACAGCGGCTATTGTAGCAACATCAAAACCAAGAGACAGTCTTTGAAGTACAATACGAACCACTAGCAGCTTAATTGTACGCCTTGTAATCAAAAAACGAAGACTGCGCCGGAAATAGCAGAGTAATCGATCCCCATCATCTAAATAAAAACTAAATGCTGCTGAGAAATAATTGAGGAAAGCTTTAAAAGGTGAAGAAGAAGCGCACTTTATTATTGCTTTGACGCCGAACTTTTCTCAAAGAAACTCACTAGGGAAGGCCGAGACAAACTTGAAATAACCAGTGGAATTCTTCCGAAGAAAAGAAGTTTAACTGATCATGCAGATCATCTTTGCGAAGTATTTCAACTAAATATGACAATCATTAATTTCTCGATTCCATCATTGCCTCACAATTTACTGAGAAATATTCCAAAGTGTGTACAACTTCACCTGAGATAAAAGTTATAACAACAAGTAAGGAAGTCCTAAGTTCGTGTGTAACCGAACATTTTATACTCTCGTAACTTGCAGGGATCAACGCCCAGGAAATTACTTCAGGTGTTAGCAAAATTTTATATTAAACGAATTATTGCTCCGATTCAACCCATTTTTGACACAAAAACAAAATATTATTGAAAGTTTCATTTATTATGTGAATTTCAATTATAATATATCTTACACATTGACCGATATTTTCGGTAAAAAATCTACTATAGGCACTGGTTTCCACATATTCAGTACCTAGGGGCTTCAACAGGTTTGGTTTGGTTTAAACTTGTAGATTACGCTATATCAAGCTCGATTAGTTTTAGGTGATACAAACAACCCTTAATTGAACAAAACTATTATACTCTTTAGCAGCATGTTGCGAGAGGATAAAAATGTTGAATAAAAAAAGTAGCCTGGTTACGACCATATAACAGCGCAAATGCTAATAGAGTTACTAAATATTGCTTTAAATTTCCTGTCTCAACCTTCTAATGAAATCTTAAAGTTTGGGTATATTATCTTGATAGCCAAACAAGAAGGGGAAAAGGCGCAACGCTGCAGTCTCATATCGACCAGTTAGCTTGTTGCCCGTTCTTTCCAAGCTTTCGCGAAAAACATGATACTATTGAACAAGTCCATCGCACTACCAGTGAGATCCGGAGGGCATTTGAGTTGAAAGTTTTTTGCTTTCTTGACGTGGCTCAAGTATTTGATAAAGTATGGCATGATGGACTCATACATAAAATTAAAATTACTATGCTAAAAAGGCTTCCATCATCTGTTCATATTATTAAGGGCGGTTTACAGTTAAAGTAAAGAAATTTATCTCAGAGGAGTATCCAATTATCGCTGGAGTTTTGGGATGTCTGTATGTCTTATATACCGCAGACATTCCAACGACTGCGAAAGTACTAAAATTCGCTGACGACACCGCTATTTTATGTGGAAGCAAGTTCCCAATCAAAACCACAAACACATTAAAAAGTCACTTAAAACTCATTGGAATTTGGCTGTCAAACTGGCACATTAAAGTGAACGAGCAAAAGTGTAAACATGTCACATTCACTCTAAAGAAAGAAACATGCTTAACACTGAAATTAAACAACTTAATGATCCCTCAACCAAGCGAAGCTAAATACCTTGACATTCACCTAGATAGGCGTTTGACCTGGAAGAGATACATTTCTACAAAAAGACAGCACCTCAGAAGTAAACCGCCACCCTAAATTGGTTACTGGGTAAAAATTCAAAGCTATGCTAGGACCATAAAACCCTTCTATACAATTCAGTCATAAAGCCAACATGAATGTATGGATTACAATTATGGGGATCTGCCTGCGCAACTAGTATCCATTAAATACAAAAAAGCTACGAAACGTAACAGGTGCACCGAGGTAAATGCGCAATGAGAATATACATAGAGATCTTGAAATACCAATGGTAAACACAGAAGTACCAAATACTTGGCAAAATACAATACCTGTTTAAACTTCAAAATCATCCTAACCTCCTAACGAAAATTTTATCCTGCCCAACTAGCCGAACACGTTTTCAGAGAAATGATTTGTTAGTCTTTTGATGAGCAACATTCTATCTATCATCCATTACTACTTGTAATAATGGACTAAACCCACAATTCGTTAGTTATTCAGATTGAAAAACTTATCGTTAGGCTTATTTTATGTAAGCAGATTCAATAAATAATTTCTTTGGTGTTAAAAAAATAGTTGTCGAAACCGCTGATATCCGACCACTTTAGCACACAGCTGTCATTTAAACTGACTGATCAAAACCAAGCAAAAACAAGTAAGGAATTGCTAAGTTCGGATGTAACCGAACATTTTATCCTCTCGCAAAGTCAAATGGTATACTCGTTTGAGATTTCTTTGTGGGTTGACTAATATTTTCGGTAGAAGGTCAACTATAGGCACTGGGGTCCACATATTTAGTACTTAGGGGTTTGAACAGTTTTGGTTCGATTTTTGGCCGCAAGGTGCCATACTTTAATTGCATTATTCCCGCAAAGTTTTACCCCGATATAATCATTGTTACCTGATTTGCATAGTGGAAAGTGAAAGAATCAGATGGAATTGAAAATGGTGTTACATGGGAAGTAAGCGTGGTTGTAGTCCGATTTCGCCCATTTTCGTACTATGACATAGAAACATGAAAAGAACGTTATACACCGAATGCGGTTGAAATCGGTTGAGCAGATCTCAAGATATGGGTTTTCACCTAAAAGTGGGCTGTGCCACGCCCACTGACTTATTTTGAACGCGGTTCCTATAAACCCAATTTATACCATCTCAGAGATAAAATTTAATGTCTCTGGCGTGTTTAGTGCTTGATTTATCGCGCTTTTAGTAGTTTTTAACAGTACCGTTATATGGGGAGTGGGCGGAGTTGCTACCCGATTTCAACTATTTTCACACCGTCAATAGAAGTGCTAAAAACATTTGGTTCTAGTGAATTTTGTTATTATAGCTTCAGCGATATAGGAGATATGCACATTAAACTTATTACGGGCGGGACCACGCCCACATAAAAATAATGTTAACTGCAGATGCCCCTTCCTAATGTGATCCTGTGTACCAAATAACAGTCTTGTATCTTATTGCGGAGCTTAGTTATGGCAAGTTATTTGTTTTTGATTAATGGCGTTTTGTGGGCGTGGCAGTGGTCCGATTACGCCCATCTGCAATACCAACCGTCTCATGGTACCAAGAAACATGTCTACCAAGTTTCATAAAGATATCTCAATTTTTACTCAAGTTAGAGCTTGCACGGACGGACAGTCACCCGGATTTCATATAACCCTATATCTAACTCGATTAGTTTTAGGTGATACAAACAACCGTTAGGTGAACAAAACTATTATACTCTGTAGCAACAGGTTGCGAGGGTATAAATATGTATGTTTTATGAGTGAAGATTAAAGTCACTTTAATTTATGTTATGTATAATATTAAGTACTTATGTCTGTTGATATTTTCAATCTGTTTTAAAAAATTAAAATCTTAGTATTTAGGCTAATTCGCATAAGAGCCAACCTCAGAAAATTTTGAATTTGATTGATTTGAAGATCGTGTTGCCGCGGATGTTTTGGGGGTAGACCTAGCTTAAATGTTTAATAGCAAAGGTCTACCGCAAAAAGATATTAACGGCTAGAAAAAAAGTCAACAAACTATTATATAATGTAATCACGTATGTATGGTATATGTGCAAACTGCCTTGTACTATGTTCGCACCGACATTGAAAACATGTTTTTGTAAAAAAAATTGGTTTTTGCACTATAACTTTTTTAGCGTTTTCATCCATGTAAAATCTGTCAAACGGAATCGCTGAAAACTACTTGAAAACTCACACCCCACTCATTCTAATCAATGGTTGCTCTAGTTTAGTCAATATTATTGGAAGACATATAATATTTTGAAATCTCTAAATTGTCACTTGATATTTGTTCACATTCCGTATAAAATTGTGTTGTTAAGAGCGGAATAGCTTTTTGGTATGTCGCATAATTTCTTAATTGAACTTCGGTTCATGCGAAAATGTTGACAACCGCGTTCACAAAAATACTGCTTACGTTGCTGGAATTAAAATATTTAATTGAAAACTTTTGCATCAGTAGAAACCCAGGAACTTTATTACACCAAGTAGGATTAAACGTAGTTTTTTCAACTCCACTATCCCTTTTGCAAGGGCAAGGGGCTGGGTAGTAAAAGTCTACATCACTTCTCTGGAGGAATCATCGTTGCACAAGGTATTAATCTGACTTTTCAAAGCTACTACTTTCATTATTTGTTTTTGTTGGAATTCTATAAAACGATCTTTAATAATAATTGTAAGCAAATATTATATTAAAGATTCCAAAACTAACTATTCTCGTTGCAAACAAATTTGTGAATTGCCAATGAACGCGCATACACACGGAACACACGGAAGTCGGTCAAAACGACTTTGTTACCAAAATTCAAAAATTGTGTTTTCAATGTCGGTCCGAACATAGTGCAGGGTGGCTCCCGAATCGTGCTATACAAATAAACCGTTATAACTTTTTTTCTGTGCAAGTAATCGACTTGCTTCTTTTTTTATTTGGCTGGCTATTATTTAAATTTTTTAAAAATTATTGCGTGGAATTCCGAAAGAGGGTTTGGGTAGTGCAGCGGTCCCATGCTTTGCAGCCCGTTATTTCTGCCCAAAGGGAGTTCAGACAAGATTTTAGCGGCACACCCCCGTGTAGATGGACCCTTATGCAGCTCTAGCATCGCCAATTCAGGCAAATCCAAGATTTTCGACTCGAAATTTATCGGCGCAACTTTAAGATAGCAGACGGTTATTACAACGGATAATTCATGATGATTTAAACCTGTTTCCGTACAAAGTTTTAATAACACGGTTAAACCATCTAGATTTGCCTGTTCGTCTAGAATTTTGCGAAAAAATATTGAAATGGCCAATATATACCAACAATAACTTGATAAGTTGCCTGTTTATGTCTGATTAGGCTCATTTTGATCTAAACGGAAATGTAAACAAGCCAAATTGCCGTATATGGAGAGAATCAAATCCTGAAATAATCCACGAGACGAAACTTAGCCCAGAATGAGTCACTGTATGGTGCGCAGTTTCATCAAGGTTTATTGTCGGCTCATACTTCTTTAAAGAAAACGGTGTAACAGTAACTGTCACTGGGTACCGTTATTTAAAGATGTTGAAAGAGTTTTTTACCCATAACTGCGCCGAAGACGTTGCCCTTTCAATAGCGTTTGGTTCCAGAAAAATAGAGCAACTGCGCACATAGCCAGACCGGTTATTGTGGAGCTCCAACGAAAATTTAAGAGCAAATTAATATCAAGAAACTTCACTTTCAGCTGGTCCATAAGGTCACTTGATCTGCACCAGACTTAATTTTATTTGGTTTGAAAAACAAAAAAATGATTGAATTAAAACAGTCCATAAAATCAATAATTGAGGCATACGCGGACTCAACCCTTCAGGCCGCCATGAATAATTTTCTAATTAGGTGTTGCATATGCGGCGCTGAGAATGGAGGTCATTTACAGTCCATAATTTTTTTAAATAATTAATTATATAAAATAGAAAAAAATTTGCTGGGTAATAAAAAAATAAATTAATGCATTGATTAAAAAAGTTATTACGGTTTATTTTTGTAACACAAATCGTGAGCCACATTGTATTAAAGTTTTTTTTAGTAGGTATCCAACTAATTTTTGTTATCCACTCTGATTTGCGGAATCTTTAAGTCTGTGAAAGACATCACAAATAATACTTTATTGGGGGTTGATGTCGCCATCCATCCTCTATATATATTAAATAAAGTAAAGTCCAAACCAATAAAAAGATGACGTGAGGACAATGCAGGATTCTATCAAAAACACAACAAAGGCAGGTGGAGTGTAAAAGATATGAGATATTTTGCTTTTTCTAGCGACCTCCACCGAAAATACAATTTAACCGTTAGCAATGGTGGACTGCAAAAAGAGTAAAATCTCTGGATAAATTGACTAACTTAGTGGCGACACAATTAAGAAAACTTCGTTACTCAAAATATAATTTAGCAGAAGTTCTAGAAAACGAAGAAATTTGAGTCCAAAAATATATTTATTTTAAACGTAATACAAAATGGTGTCAAAAAATTATATCAAAGTCACCTAAAAGGTTAGGGTAGGTAATACGTTACTTATACGTCAAAGCCTTTTGCGAAGTTTAATACAAACCTGTTATCTAATTCTTGTATTTCAACTAAGCTCTTGACCTGCGAAGCTCCTAAATAACTAACTTAAGTTCTAAATAAAGCCAGGCAGAAGCATAGGATGGGTTCAAGCGTCTCTTTCTTCCCTATTTCAGTGCACTTTCTACATGTATCATCGTAAATATTTCTCATACGGCTCTCATGTGATGCCAGTAAGTTGTGATCAGTGACTGGGCCAACAGCCGTCTTGCAGTCTTTTCGGGACCATGTGAGTAAAAAACATATGTATATGTTTTTCCTTGGTATCCTTGCACATGATGTTAGCGATCCTGCATGTTTTTCAGGCATTTCATCTTAGCATCTGTCAGCCTTTTCGAAAATTTAATTGTGTATCGTTTTTAGCGACTTGCGTATTTCCTTTACTGGTTTTTTAGCCAAGCGGATATCAGTTTTGACAATCTCAGCAGCTATCTCGTTTCCCGAAATGTCCGAAGATACTACAGTATTCTGGCAGCGTCAAAGGTTGACTGAGATTTAGCTCTTTCCAATAGATTCCGGCATCCACTCCATCATTTTTTATCCGTCTAAATTGATATGAGTGTTCCGCTCTCTTTTAGCATAATTTCAAACCCTCTCTCCCAAATAAACCGTAAGAGTATGTAAACTATTTGATCCACGGACCACATGCCAATGAAGCTATGCCCAAAGTTTTTGTGGAAAACTTACCTAATTCCGCCAATCTTAGAGCTGATTTTAATACATAGCTTACCACTGCATTCTAAATTAGGTAAGTTGACTAACCTTTTTAGTGCAGCCGTTGGAATGGGTTTTAGTGCTCCCATTATGCAGAGAACGGGGAGCCGCTGTATTCACTTCAACGGTTTCTGTATGCGGTCCACCGCAATAAGACACCGTATAGCCAGATTGGCTTGATAACCGCTGTGTAACGCCAACGCTTGAAACTAGGTGACAGGTCCCCAAGTATCATCTTCTAACATTAATTGTTATCTTTGATGAATTGAGCCTCGGGGTTCCATGTCGGGATCTTATACCTACTTGAAAAGAGTACCATATCCGTCTGACTGGCATTTACCTCTAGGTTAGCCGATATTGACGACTAGCTTTTGCCCGCGACTTCGTCCGCGTGGAATAGTGACTTCCGGCAGATTTTTGGTTCTTCCCACATAGTTCCCGTTCTTGCGGGATTTTCGGAATGGTCGAGTTCAGGCAGAATTTTCAGGATAAAACCTATGTTTTTTTTTCGAGTTCCAAACTATATCTGTACAATTTTTAAAGTAAATTTTATTATTTTAAAGAACTTCTGCATATACTACATTTTTTGTTTTATTATCTTGTGGCAGAAGAACATATTGATTTTCGCCACAACCCGATCTTGATAACGCGACATATAACTGGCCGTGCGAAAAACAGTCTTGGCGTAAATCGATCCCCACGTGTTTGAATGTTTGCCCCTGTGATTTATTTATTGTGACTGCGAAAGATAATTTAAGCGGAAATTGTATTCTTTTAAAATTTAAAGGTAAGTCGTTGGGTATCATTGGGATGCGGGGTATGAGGACTGTTTGACCAACTGCTGGACCAGTCAAAACTATTGCAACGATGACGTTATTGCGCAGAAATTTTACTTGAAGTCGGGTCCCATTGCATAAATTTGGTGGTTTAAGATTTCTTAGTAAAATTATTGGGGCACCTATTTTTAACTTAAGAGAATGTGGGGGAAGGCCGCTTGGGTTTAAGGAATTGAGGAACTCCTGTGGGTAATGAACTACATCTTCTTGATCCATCACGGTATCAATGGATGTGAAGGTTACAATATCTCCTGGGAGTTTACTCAAAATGATATCATTTATTTCGTCAACGCTACTATTTCTTGCCGCCAATATTGCTCTTTGACACATCCATTGATGGTCCTTGTTTTCTATTTGGCTGATGTCAGGGTATACCTTAGTTACTAATTCCTCGATGTTACCCACTTTTACTCCTAAATCGCAATCAATTTCAATTTTATTATTAGAATGAGGTATTTTCCCGTCTCCTACAGAAAGTAATTTTGAAGGGAAAGTTATACTACCTCCCCCCAAATGTGCTCTCATATTTGTCGATAATTTTAAAATATTTACAAATTTCCATAATGGAGAACTTTTAAGGCAAGCCTTCACAATGTCTGCTCTAGTTCCCCTTACTATTACCAGTAAAGTTTGGCGAAAGTCCCCAGCAAACATAACAGTAATCCCACCCATGATTTTATCACAGCTTCTAAGATCTCTAAGAGTTCTGTCTAGAGCTTCTACGTGAGCTCTATGTATCATGGTACATTCGTCCCAGATTATTAGACTGACGTCTTGTAAAATTTTCCCCAAAGGGCCATTTTTGCGTATAGAGCACACGCTATCCTTCTCTAAAGATACAGTTAGGGACAGTTTAAAGTTTAAGGTTGCAGCAATACCTGACGACGCTACTGCCAAGGCTAGCTTTCCTAGAGACCTTACTTTTGCTAATATAAGATTAGTGATAAATGTCTTGCCGGTCCCACCGGGAGCATCCAAAAAGAAAATTCTTCCTTCATTAAAACGAACACTTTTCATGACACAAGTATACGTTGTCACCTGGTCATTAACTAATCTTGGTTCATTTTGTGTGATATACTCATTTAATTCATTTATGTTATATGGTTTTCGCAACGCTACTTCTAACGGGTCCAGAAGCGAATTATTTCTTTTTGCTGCAGGAAGCCCAAAGTCGGTTAGGGATTTATCTGAAATCTCATGAATTTTATCTTCAATTATGATTAGTCCATCATTGTATATATCATCATAATATGCTAATGTCATATCCTGATTCTCATTACGCATTCTGTTTAATATATCTTCACATAAAGCATCACGAAATTTATTCCATAACTCTAAGGGGTCAGATGGTTGGCAAAATATAAGGATAGTGGTAAATAATTCTCTTAATTTTGTAGCTGGCTCGGATATGATAGCATCGGATATGGTATTTTGCCAATGTTCATCTCCTTTCAGTATACCTAATTCCTTGCAAGCGCCTTGGTACGTTTGGAAAATAACACCATTCACGGTTCTTAGATGTTGAAATGACATTGGACCGCGAACATATTGCAATAACATTCTTAAATAAAAACATTCAGTTTGAGTTAGATGAATGTTAGAAACACGGCCTAAATGTGTGTCTTTTTTTTTTTTGCCAAACGTAATACTGGGGAACTTCGTGATATAAAAGGGTTTTTGCAAAATCGTCGCTTTTGCAGAGATCAAAGAACGCTGTAAGTGTCGTTGATGAAGGATTGTTCACACGATCTTGGAGATTTTCATTATTATAAAAATATACTCTTTGTCCATTATCCAAATGAGCGGCTAAATGAACTACTGCCGGAAAACGTTCATGAATAGAAAATTAGAAAATTCTCCAAAACGCCTCCGAGGAACTAATATAGCGACCATATAGATATTTTTCTACTTCATCGTTATTACTTTGTAACGAAAATGTGGCTTGATCAGAACCTTTATGAATATACTTACAGATGTATTTAATAGCTTTGACCGATTGACAAAACTCTACGTTAATGTGCGCATTGAAAATTCGTGATAGCAGTGGATTATAGGGAACCACCCAACGATTATCCACGCTCATTTCTGTACCTTTTACACGAATTATAGCTGTGTTTCCACAATTATCTGGAGACCTGCGTCTGTAGGTTGGATAACCGTCATCTCCCGTTTGTGTTTCCGAAATAAAATGCCTAGGGAACTTTTTAGAACTAACGTTTTCTTTCACACATTGTGATGTAGGATTATGAAATCCGCAAGGACCATGTATCATATTTTTTATGACAATATTATGAAGAATCGGATCTTGTTGTATGTCAGGTATTTCAGCCGATATTATTGCATCTATAGAATCTGGTTGAACTTTGTTAGCCAGCCACAATAAATTGTGGGCGTGAGGTAAACCTCTTTTTTGCCATTCTACACTGTAAACAAAGGCTTTCGATGGGCCAAAAATATTTTTCTTCGTTAATAGGTCTATCATTTTCTTGAGTTTTAAATGAAATACCCTAGAAATTAAATCATGTCTATCATAAGAATGTTGATTGGGCAATAACTCACTTTTTATTTCTGGCCATTCGGGGTTACATGTAAATGTAATGAAGAGGTCAGGTCTTCCAAATTTCTTGACATATGTCATGGCATCTTGACTTTATTCATTCATGAATCTGGGGGATCCTGTAAACGACGACTGACGACGGCAATATAACGTGCTGGTCAATATTAGAAGCGTTTATATGTCCATCATTTACGACGGCATCTCTTAAATGAATGTACTCTTCTGCTCTCAATTTTTTTTGATTTCTTTTGATGAAGTCTAGCCTCTCAGAGATCCTTTTTGCCGCCATATCAACACAATATTGGTTGATTAATCCTTTGAAATAATGTATACTGTTAAAGTCATTTATTCTCATCATGAATCTAAATGCATAAAACTGCATACATGAAACAGTTTTAAATGTAGCCGTAGTATTCTGCTGTGGAATATTAATACAGTATCCGTCGTTTCCAAAGGAAACAGTAAGGGATATTGAAGCGGGTCATAAGATCTATGAATTTCAGAAACTCGTTGAAGTCGACCATCTCTCGCAGCCAATACAATATCACGGGGACCTTTGCCTTCATCTATCATAAGAACAGCTACTTCATCTACTACCGGCACATTATACCGACCTCTATGCTCATTAGGAGGTTTTACATCAGCATGAATGATAAGTTTTAAATCATTCGGTGGTCTATTTTCTAGATTGTACTTAAAACTTTGAATATACGTATTATGATCATAAAGATATGTTTGGAGAACGTCGATAAGATCGATTTGCAAGCTTGGGTTTAAATTTGAGCGCAACGATACCTGATCTGCATGGGAAACAAAATATATTTGCAGGAATTCGGGTTGTGCCCCTACAGCTGGAAGTAAGTCACCGATTAAATGATAAACTTGCCCTTGGACTTTAAAAGTGGGCATAAAGTTTCCCTCACGAATTTCTTTGGCACCAAATGAAGTCATCTGAAATAATGTATTATATTGTCTTGAGTGATTTAAGAAATGCTTAGATGATGGATGTGAGCCTGATATCAGTTCCTTTAAAACGGATGTTGGTTCCGGAATTATAGGTATATTTACTTTGCCACCACTACAACACAGTCCAGGAGTTTCAGCTGCCCATTTTTTTGCTTGACATAAGTTGCATATTGTATGCATTCTACCAATATCAATATCATTTAGCTCAGAATAGTCAACGGTACAATCATAAGCAAAAGCAGCATTTAATAAATTATGTTGTCTGCGAGTTCTATTCCTAGTTGATCGGGCATTTTGCTGTGCTAATCGATGGGATCGTTCAGCGCTTGATTCCCGATCGCGGTTAGCCAATGTTCGGGCATTCTGTGAGGCCAAACGTTGAGAACGTTCAGCGCTTGATTCCCGATCGCGGTTAGCCAATGTTCGGGCATTCTGTGAAGCCAAACGTTGAGAACGATCAGCACTCGATTCCCGTTGCCGGTTCGCCAAAGTTCGGAAATTTTGTGAGGCTAAACGCTGCGAACGTTCAACGCTTGATTCCCTTGCACGGTTTTGTTCAGTAATTGCTCGTTGTGTAGCCAACCTGTGCATATTTTCATCCTCAGTTTCATTGCTGCGCAAAACTCGCAGCCGCTTTGCAGTAGCAGTCTGCCCAGAAAGCTGAGTTCTTTTTCTCGGCATTATTGTGATGAAGAAAAAACGTAGAAAATGAAAACTTAATTAAAGCGTATCTCGTAATAAAAAAAAAAAGAAACGTAAGATTAAGAAGATTAATAATTAGGAACCTAATTACTTTTATTTTTAACGATTATTGCAAAAGATCAACCGTAAAATGAAAATAAGGTAAACTAACTTTATGCTTCAACTTAACCCTAATCTAATGAGAATACCTACAGGTATTATGTACCACAAAAAAAAAATATTAGAAACTAAATACTATTTATAAAACAAACAATACTATACTTATAGAAAACACATACTTATAAATTAATAATCTACATGAAAACAAAAAAGTGTTATTATTGTGTAACTAAATACTATCCTAAAACAAATAAAGTACCTACTATATAGAAAACAACTACAAAATGAAACTGTGTTTAAAAAGTAATATTACGATGATAATTATATCGCATAAACAAATTAGCGCTGCATTCAACTGTTCAGTACAATCATACTTTATTTCTCTGATATTATATTTCTTCGTTTATCCTGGACGCCATTACGCTTCGATGTTTGCTTACGACTGGAAAAATATACTGCGTGCATTAGCCCTTTTAAACAAATACTCTTTTGAATCCCAAAAATATGGAATAAAGAAATTATGAATTTTTGATACATAAGTATTAGGAAATTCCTGTTATAAATTTGGCCTTGAAAATATTTAGCCCTTTTGAACAAAGACATTTGAATCCTAAAAATATTGAGTAAAGAAATTATGAATTTTTGATACATAAATATTAGGAAATTCCTGTTATAAATTTGGCCTTAAAAATATTTTGCCCTTTTAAACAAAGACTTTTGAATCCTAAAAATATTGAGTAAAGAAATTATGAATTTTTGATACATAAATATTAGGAAATTCCTGTTATAAATTTGGCCTTGAAAATATTTAGCCCTTTTAAACAAAGACTTTTGAATCCTAAAAATATTGAGTAAAGAAATTATGAATTTTTGATACATAAATATTAGGAAATTCCTGTTATAAATTTGGCCTTGGAAATATTAAGCAGGTAGGTATTATGCATATTGTTCTACCACATTCATGCTAATTCATTGCAAGCAAAATGTGGGACCACCATCCCAACATACAAATGAAATATGCAACATACTCTAAGTGTTGCGCATTCGAACGGCACAAACAGACAGAAAAACTATACTCGAGTCGCTGGACTCTTTTTGCTCGTGTGAAAGCAGAGCATGATGCAAGCGTTTACACCATAAAACATGTTCATAACATCATCATGTTTTTAAAAATTTTTAGAAACCATCACACATGTATGACATACACGAATTTATTATGTTTACACGCTCATTCTTCTCATCATGCCGCACATGCTTGCATACAAAAATGACCGTGTAAAGGCCGCTTACAGGAAAAATCCAATTTTCGCGGATATCATACCGTACGGTCTGTTGTAGCGGACGGTAGAAGCGGTGGTGACTGATCATTTACATTGCGCTCTCATAAGATAGGTCGCATCAGCTGATGCGGGACACGGTTTTGCGTCGGTGACTGTTTGTGCCTTGAGCCGCGCGGCATGGTATCTCGTTGAGCTACACCCCCCTCCCGGCTTGCCCGCAAGTACCGCCTCTCTTCCGCCGCGCCGGCCAGCGCAGAGAGCGAGTTGGTTTTGTTTCGGAGTTATTTATCATTGTAATCTTTAAAGTTTTTTGTTGAAATTAAGTTATGTCAAAGACAATTTTATTCACAATGAAGTACTCTTAACCAACAACATATTTATTTGAATAAAGATTAATATTATTATGTTGATACAACTTAAACAAATTATTTCGACCAAATTAGGTACCATAAAAACGGTTTTTGTGAGTTAATCTTAAAAGATAGACATATACTATCGCGGACTGTTTTTTAGATCATTAAAAGAGCTATTATTCTTTAATACATATTTTTTGTGTATCTTGAACCGTTTTCACGGCGCACGCAACGGAAGGCTTCAAAGGTGAAATAATTTCTCCCGTGTTTTACACATTTACCACTATATCTTTGCTCCTATTCGTCCTGGTCGTAGCGTGATGTTATATAGCCTATAGCCTTCCTCGATAACTGGACTATCCAACACAAAAATAATTATTCAATTCGAACCAGTAGTTTCGGAGATTAGCGCGTTCAAACAAACAAACAAACAAACAAACTCTTCAGCTTTATAATATTAGTATAGATAGGTGTATGAGCCTTAGAGCGTTATTCACGCATCTAATTGTGTTTAGAAACTGGACCGTCACTAATATAGCTATTCTGGAAAATGCGTGTTGACGAGGTCTTCCAATGATTCCTCACTGCATACTGTACACTCTCCAAAATTTTTGCGTAGTAGTCAAGGAGTAGTCGGGTGTTTGGTTAGTAGTTTCCTAAGCCAAGCCATCTGTGTTGACTTTTCTAACTTGCCGCAAAATCTCCTCCAACTCTTGGCTTCGCGAATCGCTTTTTTTAAGTACATCTTTATATTCCCATCAACAGGACTTTGACGAGTTCCTAACGTGATCCGAGTTCTCGGTTACTCCAAGGCGGTTTCGAACCACCCTTTGCATAGGATAGAGGGCATGCGATGTAATTCGATTCACTGGGAATGTTCGTACTTTCCTCCAGTTTAGAGGTATAGCCACGTGCGTCGAGTCTGGTCTAAATTCCCATTACTATCTTTTGTACAACTCACCAGTTAGTGCTCTCAGGATTTCTGTAAGTTTCACATTTATTGAGGGCTGAGAAGTTTACTTGGAATCCTACATACCTACGGTAAGAAAACGAGGGAGTACGAAGCACCTCCAAATCTTCAACCCTGAAAATTGGCTGGCGTGTATTGTAAAATCGAGAATGTTCTTCGAGATAGTTATTTAAGGTGACCTCTAGGATCTCTCCTAGATCCTTCTCAACATCTCGCTCCTTTAGCGTGTTCACGTTGTTACCGTCCGTTTTGAGCTTTTTGAGGCGAAAGTTCGCGCTACCGATGACCCATGCTATCACCCTCTTACAGGCCTAGAAACTTCACAGCGCTGTCGCCGGGTCTCCTTTAATTTTTTGCGAAGCGCGCATCTAGCAGCTTTAGTTATACTGCTTTCCACTGTGTAATCTGTTGGCACTCCCCCGGAATGCGTAACAAAACTTCCTCTTCGATCTGGTTAACACTTTCATAGCTTTCCTTCATGGACATAGCTTTCTACCTTGTAAAGCGGGTTTGGCAGTAGCGCTACGACCGCTGCGAACTGCTCCCTTCACAGCTTATAGCTCAAACTATACTAAATTTATTTTTCATCAACTCGAACGATACTTACACGGTATCTGAGGAAAAAATTCTGTTTTCGCCCACCCTAATATTTATGCGAATACAAATATATAAAAAAAATAAGGAAGCGCTAAGTTCGGGTATAATCGAGCTTTTTATACTCTTGCAACTTGCAAAAATCAAATCACGGAAAATGCCTTATTAGATAAAATCGTGAATAAATTGCAATTACATTTGGTTTTCTTTTTGACTTACTTGTACAGACAGCCACTTTACCTACTTACCTACCCTACATATAATATGTATATTGAAGGTCATATACTTGGACATAGTTTTATTACTATATTTTAGTTCGCGTCAGCTAAAATTATATTAACAAGTCAGAAACGGCTAAGTTTGGATTCACCGAACATATGATACTCTCGCAAAGTCAAATGGTATACATATTTGAGACTTCTTTAAATATTTTGTAGTGGAAAATGAAAGAATCAGGTGGAATTTAAAATGGTGTTATATGGGAAATAGGCGTGGTTGTAATCCGGTCTCCCCCATTTCCGTACTATAACATAGAAATATGAGAACTTTACAGGATCACTCGCTGGGCCATCTTGTAGATTATCCGAAAATTTCAATAAAATCTGTCAAGCCGTTTCGTAGTTTATAATATATTGGAATACTTATGTATATTATAAAATATTTTATTATATCATGGTTTCTCTTATGTTCATAAATCCACTAAGACTTCATAAGTTTCAGGTGGTGAGTTGCGTCCAAAGGGAATGCATAATTGTCTTCTCCATGAGAAATATATGTACATACTAACTTTCGTAACAATTGGTAAAACTATAGGGGGTAGCATAAAATCCTTCTCCGTGAAAAAATACATACCTATACATACCTGTTTAACTTAGCACTTAAACTTTAAAATAAAATGCACGCGTAATGGATACTCACAATTTATTTGACTTAATTTTTATACTCTCGCAACATGTTGATACAGAGTATAATAGTTTTGTTCACTTAACGGTTGTTTGTATCACCTAAAACTACTCGAGTTAGATATAGGGTTATGTATATATAAATGATCAGGATGAAGAGACGAGTTGAAATCCGGGTGACTGTCTGTCCGTCCGTGCAAACTGTAACGTGAGTAAAAATTGAGAGACGGTTGGTATCGCAGATGGGCGTAATCGGACCACTGCCACGCCCACAAAACGCCATTAATCAAAAACAAATAAATTGTCATAACTAAGTTCCGCAATAAGATACAAGGCTGTTAATTGGTACACGAAATCACATTAGGGAGGGGCATCTGCAGTTAACATTTTTTTTTAAGTGGGCGTGGTCCCGCCCCTAATAAGTTTAATGTGCATATCTCCTAAACTACTACAGCTATAATAACAAAATTCACTGGAAGCAAATTGTTTTAGAACCTCTACCTACGGTGTGAAAATGGGTGAAATCGGGTGACAACCCCGGACACTCCCCATGTAACGGTACTGTTGAAAACTACTAAAAGCGCGATAAATGAAGCACTAAACACGCCAGAGACATTAAGTTTTTTCTCTAGGATGGTATGAGCTGACTTTATAGGAACCGCGTTCAAAATTAGACAATGGGCGTGACACTGCCCACTTTTAGGTGAAAACCCATATCTTGGGATCTTTTAAACCGATTTCAACCAAATTTGGTACATAACATTCTTTTTATATTTCTATGTTACGGTGCGAAAATGGGCGAAATCGGATTACAACCCCGCCTATTTTCCATATGACACCATTTTAAATTCCACTTGATTCTTTCACTTTCCACTATGCAAATCAAGCAAAATATTTAAAGAAGTCTCAAATATGTATACTATTTGACTTTGCGAGAGTATCATATTTTCGGTGAATCCAAACTTAGCCGTTTCTGACTTGTTAATATAATTTAACTGACGCGAACTAAAATATAGCAATAAAACTAAGTCCATGCAAAAATGCAAAACAATGATTATATTGGCGTTGAACTTTGCGTGAATAATACGTTTAGAGTATGCCACCTTGTGACCAAAAATTCTCTAAATCGCACCAAAACTGTTCAAGCCCCCAGGTAGTAAATATGTGGACCCCAGTACCTATAGTTGACTTTTTACCGTAAATATCGGCCATTGTATAAGATATATAATTGAAATTCATATAATAGAATAAATAAATGAAACTATCGATAATGGTATGTCTTTGTTTCAAAAATGGGTTGAATCGGATCAATAGTTCTTGCAGCCCTCATATATCTAATATAAATATTTTTGAACTTCTGCGTGACTTTATACCGCATATGTGAGTTATCTCAATGAAAATGAGAGAGCGTGTTTTAGGTAACGGTCTAGAATTTCCTGAAATACTGGATTGTTTGAAAGGTATAACCCCAATTGAAGAACGTCTCATAATGCCTAGATTGCCTTTTATGACAATCCGTCCGTTAGGATATCAAGGTCAGAGTTTGCTCAAAGGTGCTGTTGTTAATATACCAATTTCTGTTAACAATATTGTGACATCTCTACCAAGGTCCTTTGATGAGGCTCATGTTATACAAATTCACTTAAGAAGGCGTTTGGAATACAATTATGATTACATGATCGATACCATACGCCCCGCAAAGATTATGGAAGCTTTGCAGTTCTTAGTGAATACCCCTCTGTATCGTGAGCACAATATACATATTAATGACAACTGGATTTCCGATTGGTTCAATCTTTTCATGCGGCACAAACTTCTCATGATAATCCCTCAGGTAATAATATTCCCACGGGGCTTTTACCTTCAGAGCTAAATCCAAGTCAAGAAACTCTTTTGGACAATATTCCTGTAGAAAACTTGGACTATAACCGTTTATATTCATTGGGCAGAAGCGTACATGCTCTGAAACGTATAGCAAGATAATACGTTCTGAAATTCACCGTTTTGGCAGAAGAGCGTGTACCATTCCAAAGTTGTTCTATGATTACAAAAAATTAAAACTGCTACAAATTAAGAATAGTACATCCATCTGCCTTAGAAAGTTTTCAGGTCGCAACCAAGTTACGGCCCAAAATCTATTAAACGAAAACTTTGTTCAAAACTTGATTCAACACTATGATGGTTAGATTAGATTAGATTAGATTAATTTTGAGGTATGCACCGCGACCTACGGTCTATTGTGCCCTCCCCTAAGTTTTATCGTGTCATCTAGGCCCAGCATGTTGATAAATTCCAAATTTCTGCTGGGTGCTAGTGAGGCGATACAATCCCTGTGTGGAAACATAGATCCCAGGGCCTTGATAATGCGTCTGCAGACTGCTGTGCAGTTCATCAGCAGATGTTCAGGGGTTTCCGGCTCTACGTCGCAGAACCGGCAGTTTGCAGAAGAGGCTATGCCCATGTTAAAGAGGTGCTTCTTGAGCCTGCAGTGGCCGGTGTAGAACGCTACCAGTAGCCGGAATTTGTTTCTTGGGAGATTTATTATGGCTTTGAACCGCTTGAGGTCGTAACCCCCCATTAGCAGTCTGGCATGGTACATGCCCTGGAGTTGTTGCCAATTTATCTCCCTGCCAGCTCTTTCCTCCCTTCGGAGGAGCTCTTTGATGGTATGTGGACCAACCGCTATGTATGGTTCCGGCCCTACCATTTTTGTAGAGGCTGCAGAGCGAGCTAACTCGTCAGCTAGTTCGTTCCCAGCTATACCCCTATGGCCAGGCACCCAAATAAGGTGCACTCGGTTGTGCTCAGATAGGCTGTTCAGCCGTTCTATACTGCCCATGTTAAAGAGGTGCTTCTTGAGCCTGCAGTGGCCGGTGTAGAACGCTACCAGTAGCCGGAATTTGTTTCTTGGGAGATTTATTATGGCTTTGAACCGCTTGAGGTCGTAACCCCCCATTAGCAGTCTGGCATGGTACATGCCCTGGAGTTGTTGCCAATTTATCTCCCTGCCAGCTCTTTCCTCCCTTCGGAGGAGCTCTTTGATGGTATGTGGACCAACCGCTATGTATGGTTCCGGCCCTACCATTTTTGTAGAGGCTGCAGAGCGAGCTAACTCGTCAGCTAGTTCGTTCCCAGCTATACCCCTATGGCCAGGCACCCAAATAAGGTGCACTCGGTTGTGCTCAGATAGGCTGTTCAGCCGTTCTATACACTCCATCACTAGAAGAGATCTGATCTCATAGGCAGAGATTGCTCTTAGTGCCGCCTGACTATCGCTGCGTAAAGCGATACTTTTATTGCGATAGTTGCGTTGGAGGTTTATTTCTACACACCGACTTATAGCATAGACCTCGGCTTGGAAAATGCTAGGGAAACTTCCCATGGGAATGGAGAGTTTGGTGCTTGGCCCAGCGCCCCCTGCACCAATCCCCTCCTCCGTTTTCGACCCGTCGGTGTACCACTTGATGGTGCTACCCCTCAACAGAAAGTCCAGTGAAGAGTCATTCCACTCAGATTTGCTGCCAAGGGTTACTTGGAACTTCCTGCTGAAGTTTTCTACTTTGGTAATGCTATCCCTTGGGAGAAGGGCTAGTGGTATTTCCTCACTTAGCTCTTTCATCTGCTGGGATGAGATAACCTTCCCTTTGCCAGCTCCCTCTGCTGTCATTTGTAGCAGAGTTCGTCTTCCAGTCTGTTTAATTACCAGGTGTAGCGGTGAAAGTTCTAGCATGACTTCCAGTGCTGCGGTCGGACACGTTCGCATTGCTCCCGACGAGCAAATGCAGGCAAGTCTTTGCAGCTTCGACAGTTTAAGTCCTAGCGAAGTCTGCTATGCTTTCGAACCCCACGATACCGCTCCATACATGATAATCGGTCTCACGATAATGGTGTACATCCACCTGATAGTCCTTGGGGAGCACCCCCAGGATTTTCCAGCAAGTCGGTTGCACACCATGAGTGCTTTTGTAGCTTTGGTAAGGGTCTGGTCCACGTGCTGATTCCATTGCAGTGTGGAATCCAGCGTGAGGCCCAGATACTTGACCGTGCTGGCCATATCAATAACTCTGCCGTCCAGGGATATATTTCTGAGGCCCGGCAGTGACCTCCGTCTGGTGAAGGGAATGATTGTAGTTTTCTACACCATCCCTTTGCCAGTCCCAATCCCCTCTGAACGATATCGCAGAGTGTGTCTTCAAATTTTCCCCTAGGTAGGCTCCAAAGTAGGGGGGATAGCACTCCACCCTGTGGGCAGCCTCTTGTTGTTCCCAGACGAATTTTCGTTTCTCCTACTGCGGTTTCCGCCACCCTAGTGCGCAGTACGGCTTCAATCCATCTGCGCACTGGTGCTGCCACACTCCTTTTCTCCAGTGCTCTTGACACGCTCTCGTGAGACGTGTTGTCAAAGGCACCTTCTATGTCGAGGAAGGGCATAACATCACCTCGCCCCCATCTAACGAATTCTGGATCTCTGAGGTTAGCTGGCACAGAGCAGTGTTTGTTGACCTGCCTGCTCTGTAAGCATGTTGCTTCTCATGAAGCGGTGAAGCCTTCAGCACCTTCGATCGTAATTCGTGGTCTATGATCTTTTCCACACTTTTGAGTAGGAAGGAAGTAAGACTGATTGGCCTGAACGATTTCGCCAATGTGTAGTCTTTCCTCCCTACTTTGGGTATGAAGATCACCTTTGCAGTGCGCCATGGTTCCGGGATATATGCCAGCGCTAGGCTATCCCTCATCAGCCGAACAAGATGGGGCAGTAGCACCTGCTCCCCCTGTTGCAGAAAAGCTGGAAGGATACCATCCGCACCCGGTGATTTATATTTTTCAAAGGAGGCCAGAGCCCACTTGATGGAGTCTGCAGTGAAGAGCTGTTTTGCGACTGTCCAGTCCAAGCGTGACGGCCTTCGTTCGACCGTACGAATCTGGTCTTCTTAAATCGTCTCCGGGAAATGCGCTAGTAGAAGAGCCGTAGCTCTTTCTTCTGCGCTGAACGTATAGGTCCCATCCGATCGTTTAATCGCTAGTACTGTGTCCGTCTTGCCTCTAGCCAGAGCCTTATGTAGTCTAGCTGCCTCTGGGGTTGAGGAGACGCTCTCACAGAACTTCCTAAAGCTCTTCTCTCCTTATTATAAGCAGTTAGGCTGCATCTGTAATCCTCCCAGTTTCCAGTGCGCTTAGCCTTATTGAAGAGCTTGCGCACCGTTTTTCTTAGTACTGAGAGTTTACTAGACCACCAGGAGCAGTTTCTGCTCTTGATGGTTACAAGGCTTTGAAAGGCGTTAAATCCTCACAAGCGCACTGGGAAGCTGAGAAGAAAAAGGCAATCGCTATGATTCGCCAATTTGAACTTCCAACCTTTTTTATCACTTTATCGGCTGCAGAATCTCAGTGGGTTGAGCTTTTGGTTATCCACTCTAAAACTGTTGATTCTAAAGATATTTCGAAAGAGGAAGCCAACAGTTTAACAACCCAAGATAGATATCGCTTAATTCGGTCAGACGCGGTTACTTGTGCTAGATATTTTGGCTAGCGCTATCGACAAATTCTTAAACCTTTTAAAGATAACGCCGGCATTTTTGGAGAGCATTTTGTTAAAAATTTCTACTGGAGAGTGGAATTTTAACAGAGAGGTTCCCCGCATGTACATGACATTCCCCGATGTCATTAGTTTTATTGACAATTATATTTCTACCGATGGTGCGATCAGCCACTTAGAAAATTATTTGGGTTATCAAAAGCATAACCACAGTCGGTCTTGTACTAGGAAAATAAGAGGACAACAGTTTTGTCGTTTTGGTATACCATATCCACCAATGCCTTCAACGCAAATACTGTTACCTCTTACAGAAACAAGTCAAAATTCAGAAAGACACAAGGAAAACTTTTTCAAAATTCAAATATGACTACAGAAGACATTTCTAATTTAAACGATTTTGAACACTTCCTGTCTGATAGTAGAATAAATATGTCCTTTGATGACTATTTTTAGCCCTTAGGTCAAGTTTAACAAAACCCAAAATTTTTCTAAAAAGAAAATTGCAGGATCGTTTTATAAACCCTTATAATCCTCTGATTTTGGAACTCCATAGAGCAAATATGGATATCTAATCCGATCAGTTAGAAACTCTTTGTTTAGCTGATTTTGCATCTAGGTATAAATATTTTAAATCTAGTAGAAGAGCACAAGATAGTGATCATGAAGAAGAAGAGAGGGAAGACGATAATTTTCCAGAAAGCGGGGTTGTCATGCCTCTTAAGGACGGTAGCGGTTTTGTGAAAAAACGTACCAAACCTTGTATTTTGGGTATAGAAGGTTTAACCCAGATTTGGCCGGAGTTGAGTATTTCCGCGAAATGTTAATGCTTTACTATCCTTGGCGGAATGAACAGCAAGATCTCATTGAAAACGATAATGAGCAGACTTGCATAACACATCGTATTATAATTGAGGAAAATCAAAGAAAATATGATGTTTTTGAGCAAAGAGAACTTGAAAATGTTCTAGAGTGTTTATAATGCAATAGACTTGAACGAAGGTGCTCAAAATGCATTACCTATCGTGAAAAATGAGTTTAGAGTGTTGGCACTTCCAGAAATAAACCCCAATATAAATTTGCTGGACTTGCATGGCGAAGATACAACAGATAATGGCACTGAATCTGATTGCAATATTAGACTTATTAAACTACCCTCTTTAATTCCAGTTGAGGAATTATTTTCATCAGTTCAAAGTCTAAATACTAAGCAAAGAACCTATTTGACACATTTGATGCACCACCTAAAAACAAATCTCCCATTTTATGCGTTCATTGGCGGCGGTGCAGGTGTAGGAAAGAGTCGTTTGATATCTGCAATATATCAATCTCTTAACCATCGTTACAATTCTACACCTGGATCCAATCCAAGTTCCTTAAAAGTTCTTCTTTGCGCACCTACGGGTAAAGCAGCATTCGGAATAGGTGGAATGACCCTTCATTCAATATTCTCTTTACCTGTTAATCAGTTGAATAGAGAGTTCAGGCCACTTAGCAATAACACAGTTAATTCATTGTGTTCCAGACTTATCGATTTTAAAATAATCATAATTGATGAAATATCGATGGTAGGTGCTCGTATGTTTAGCTCTGTTGATGCGAGATTAAAACAAATTTTCAAAACATACAGCCCCTTCGGTGGTATACCGATCATAGTGTTTGATGAATTGAAACAACTATCACCTGTTGGAGATTGGCTGATATTCTCTCCTAAACCCAATGATGCATACAGCACTTTAGTTGGTTCCCCTTTGTGGGAGTTATTTAAATACTTTGAATTAACAGAGATAATGAGACAACGGGAGGATCAGGCTTTTGCAATTGCATTGAACCATATGGTTTCTGGTACTATGACATATGAGGACATAACACTCATTGAAACTCGAGTACTTAATTTCGAGAAAGTTCCCGTTGATGCTATTCATTTATTTTGGTCCAATGAAGAGACAAAAAGCTTCAATGCCCTTAAGCTCAGTCGAATCCCAACAGAAGCTTTCCTTTCAACTGCAAAGGCTCAGTTAAAGGAATTGGTATAAATGAAAATGATAATATTTTGGAAAGAGTTAAACTTTTCAAATCTTCTGAAACGCAGGGACTGCCCTATGAATTGACACTAAAAACCTCCGCCAAATATATGATTACAGTGAACATAAACACGTGTGATGGCTTGGTTAATGGGGCAGCTGGACAACTTATGCAAATTAATTTCCATTGTTCTCTTCCAACAATTCTGTGGATTAAATTTTTGGAACCTTCTGTTGGTTTGATAGCACGATCAAAAAAGCATCATCCTTTAGAAAGTTCTTGGACACCAATTGAAAAAGTTCTAAAATCTTTTCAATATAAAAGAAATGAAAAAATTTCAATTGAAAGAAATCAGTTTCCAGTTGTTCCGGCTGAGGGAATAACTATTCATAAAAGCCAGGGTGCCACACATAATAAAGTTGTAGTTCATACTCGACCCAGAATGCCTAGAGCTTCAATATATGTCGCTTGTAGTCGAGCTACTTCTGCAGAAGGTCTATTCATCATAGGAAATTTTATTCCTCCTAACAAATTTTCTGAATCGGATCCCGTATTTAGGGAACTGAGGGAATTGAACACAAATAAAGCTTTGACAACAAGTTTCAATTTTATGATTTCCCGAACATCAGGACATCAAATTTTATTCCATAATGTTCAGAGTCTTCACGCTCACATTAATGATATAAAAAGCGACTGTTTCATGCTATCTTCAGATATTTTATGTTTTGTAGAAACTTGGAGTTATCCTTGCGAAAGTTTTGATATACCAGGATTTACTCCAATTAACGAGCTAAGGATAGATAGCACGGAAACAACCAACAGAAATAAACGGGGCTTTGATTCTATAGAATCAAAGGCTGTAAAGAAAATTTATTCACGCCGCAAAGTTTTAGAAGCGGTTTTGTTTAAATGTTTCAATATTAATATTTCTATATAGAAATTCAGCTTTCTCTGTCAGACAATTAATTGTAGAACTTCAGGAAGTCCTTACTTCTGAGTTAGGCAATCAAAATGTGCTAATTGTTGGAGATTTTAACATTAGTTTAATGTCTACAGGGACTGCAATAAGAAATCTGCTCCAAGAAAAAAACTTTAGTTCCCTGCTTGGTGCAGAATATTCAGCTACACCTGCCGGTACACAAATTGATTGGGCATTTTCAAACATGGATCCTTCCCGTGTAAATGCAATTACTTTTGAGACAGTACACAGCTATCATGACAGTATTTGTGTCTCTATTTCGAACTAAAGTTTTCAGACTTAGTGCAATAGTTCTTCATTTTTTTTCCAAATATAATCAAATTGGAATTGTATAGGAATTTTGACAGTAGTTTTTAAGACAATTTTAAGAAAAATATTTAAATAATCTAATTAAGAAAATTTAAATTATATATATAATTTGTTATTATATATGGCATTATTGTATAAATATATGATAGAAAATAAATAGTATAAGGAAAAAAGAAATATAATTTGGATATATGTATAAGAATCTCTACAAAAATTTATGTTTAATATTGTAAATATTATATACAAATTAATATAATAATATTATATCATTTTTAAAGTTGTTAATATTTATTTATTATTTTAAGCTAAACATGTATAATAATATCGATATAATAAATAAAAAATGTTATTCATTTTTCACGATTTATTTTCATACTTCTCAATACATTTGTAATGCATTCTATATATAATAAAATCAATTATAAGCGTATACAAAAAGCACAAGAACTATTTATCATAACTTGAGTAAATTTAGTTTACAAATTGCTCTAATTATTTTCACTGTGAGTGAAAAGTAAATAACTAAGGCAACAGTTCCTACTTCTAATTATTAGAATATATAAAGAAGTCTCAAACGAATATACCATTTAACTTTGCGAGAGTATAAAATGTTCGGTTACATCCGAACTTAGCCCTTTATTACTTGTTAGTTTTAGATTTATACAAATATAAGTTATTAACATGGAATCCGGCAGCCGATACCAATAAAACGTTGGATAAGAGATGTGTCCACAGGATCAGTTTAAGGTCGAAAAAGTTTGGATCGCTGTTCAATTAAATCGAAGTAGCGCGTGCCGGATGGGAGTAGCGAGCTTGATTGCTGTCATCGAATTTGGGGATTGACGCGGCGCAGTGTACAAAACGAATCTGATGAGTAGGGTTGCGCGCAGGATCGCTACTCTGTGGAATGAGGTGTATCTGCTGCGGAGACCATCCTTTTTGTTTCCTGAGACAGGCGCGATGCTGTGGTGTGTTGAGAGGTCCCGTGTGGTGATGTATGAATGTGGTGCATTGTAGTGGGTTATACTAGGGTGTGCCAGTTTTTCCCGAGTAGAGTGGTGTGTATGTGTAGGGGAGGCTTATATCATTTGAACATCCTGGGCCCCTAGGCGAATTTTTTGCCGAGTATTACACGTAGTCGGCGTACTGCTGGTGGAATAGCCTAGGTCGTGGCATACATGCTTTAAGCGTTGAAAACGGCTTTGGTTTTGAAACTTATTTGGTATGTATTAGGTGTGCTTACGGTAAGCAATTTTATTAATTTGTAGGAGTAGTCATGTTAATCTACTCTCTACTTGAATTTTTTATTAATTTTACAATACATCGTATTTGCTCTTTTTTTTTACATTGTACGGAATATTAGTAAGGACACAATCTCCAAGGCTTGGCGTTCTTTGGCCCTTGTTGAGGTCCTTTAAATATTATTTTTTCCATCGGCGTCATTAAGGATAGCGATTCGATGCATGGCTAAGGTGTGTTTGATAAGATTTGTGATTTTCGTTCACTTTTGTGAAGTGAGATTTACAACTTTTACAAGTGTTTCCCAAAACTTATGTGAAGGTATTTTGAATCAGGATTTTTGTATCATTATTGGCAAGAGCCATCCTGCGGGTTCGAAAAGTTACATATTTGTATTTTTTAAAACCGATATGGTCAGAAAGGACTCTGACTTTTTTTTTTTTGCCAATTCGTGGAGTGTTGGAACATTGTGAATTTAGTGGTAGTCGTATGACATACCGGCCATTATTTGATCGAGTAGTTGTGGCTTTGTAGAAGTCTTGACTATACTGTACTGATCTCCTGGGGTTGTAATTGCTATGGGGTGGCGTTTTTCTAACTCCCGAAATTTCCTTGATTGTGAATTAAGGTATTCTTTTGTATTTTCGTCAACTTGAGTATTGCAGTTGGGGAAGCTAGCAGATTCAGGTGGGAAAACTTTTGCCAATGCTTGCTATTTGTGTCATAGCTTGGAAGCATATTTATAAGTTGCGGTAAGGTTATAGCTTCTGTTTGAATGTGCCTATCCGCTTTGGGGGAGATTAGGGTAATGTGGCAGATTTTATTCGAGTTTTGAGGTGCTCTTCCGCCTATTTCCGTAATTTCAAAATTTGATTATTTTGATGGCAGTTTTAGCTTATTTTGTGCCCTAGACTCTATGAAGGATCGTTGTGATCCTTGGTCTATCAAGGCTCTAAGTTTGTAGAGTTCTCCTCGATGTTCGATAGAGATGACTGAGGGGTAGTAATACCCTATTTTGAATTTCGCTGTGTAGCGTTTGAGTGTTTTGTGCCTTTGAGCAGCATGATGTCATTTGGCAATTTTCGGTATTGTAGTTTTCGTGGTTCTTTTTATACTAATATATGCGCTCTTTTGGGGTGAGCTGGGAAATGTGCTGTAGTGAAGCATTGTGTGATGTCTTTTGTGACAATTAAGCAATTGAATTTGCTTTTGCAATTTTTATACTTATGCGCATGTGACAAGCAATTTGTACATAATTTTTTTGATCTCACGAAATAGTTTCTTTCTTTAATTTTTAATTTTTTGAATTTCTCGCAAGATTGTAGTTTATGCCCTCTCGTGCATAGTTCGCATGACGTATGATTGTTCTGTTCGGATGTGAACGATTGAGATTTGTAAAAGCTTCTGTTTAATTTATTTTTGCTTCTAGCTTGGGGTCTATTGAAGCTTCTTTTTTGGTCTTTTTGTCTACCCTTTCAGCGATTTCGTACTGGGTAGTTAGAAAGTCTTTCATTTGTAGCCACGTGGGGCATTTTCTTCGTGATGAGAGCGATTGCTCCCATAGAAGTAATGATTTTTCTGGCAATGCGGCAGTGCATATGTTTACCAGTATAGGGTCCCAGCTATCTGTGGGAATATTTTGTGTCGATAAAACCGACAAACAATTTGAAACAGTGGATTGAAGTTTGATAAATTCTTCACTTGTTTCCTTTTGAATTTTTGGCAAGTTCAATAATATCGATATTTGTTTATCGACCAATATTCTTTCGTTTTCGAATCTTGTTTAAGAGCTTCCCAAGCCAAATTGAAATTATCGTCATTAAGTGCGAACTGTTTTACTATGACGCCTGCTTGACCTTTTGTTTTGTATCGGAGGTGATACAATTGTTGCGCTTTTGATAATTTTGGATGGTTGATGTAAACGGCAGTGAACATGTCCCGGATGGACGGCCATTCTTCATAACCTCCATTAAATATTTCTGTGTCACATGCGGGCACCTCGAGATGGATGCCTGAACTTGCCTCTTGATTTTGTATTTGTGGCAGCTCTACTCTCGGATGTGGACTAGGTGCAATCGCTTTTATCAGCTTTAATTGATCAGAAATCATAGCTTTTGTTTCTTCGTACTGGTCTAAGCAGTTTTCCTATAGTGCGTAAGCCGATGATTTAAAATCGTATGGTAGATCTGAATTGTCATAATCTACTATGGCGTCATGAGACGTTTGGAGACGAGTCCAAAAATTGTCAATATTTTGTTTTTTTATTTCCAATAACGATTCAGAGATGTCTTGAATCGATGAAGATGAAAATCGAGTGCAGTATCTTGTTAATCTGTCACTCTCAGAAATGAATTTGGTGGCACACATATTTTTGCCTTTTATTTGCTTTGTGGTAACCTGTCTTGCGCGTGTAGCTTCTGCAGGTGTAATTTGATTTTTATCGTCATTAACCATTTTTGTTATGTTATTTATTACTATATGTGTCAAAGTTAATTAAAATTGTCTCAGTGTTAACTGATTTAAACGCAGCAATAAATGATAATTAATACCGAATACTCTTTTACGTATACTTGTATACGAGTTTTTTTCGGACTAGGTAAATATTTAAATGCGAAATACATTTTTTAATTTGTAAATTATTTTAAATATTTTGTTGTGAGTGTAATTTAAATTTTCTTAATTTAATTATTAAGAATCGCTCTTTTAATTTAACAATATTTTTTATGTCCTTATTGTTGATGTATTTAGGTACACCCTAATACACGGACTTGTTAGTATATATTTATGTGCTCGTGAAATTGAGAGCTCGTTGAAGAGATCAATACACTTTGTACATAAGTATGCACGGATTGTTTGTGCGTATGTATGTATATTTTCTAATGCAATTGAGAGCTCGTTGTAGAGATCAATTTGCTTTTACTTTTGTGTACGCAATCCTGCTTGTTTGTTACAAGGGGTATTGCGGGATGTATGCCAATTGTGGACTTTGAAAATATGTACAATTATAATTGTATATGTTTTAATATGTATATGTATTTAAATATTATTTTTGTTTGTGTGCAATTGAGAGCTCGTTAGAGAGATCAATGCGTTTTTGTTTGATTCGCAATCCTGCTTGCTTGTGTTTTAACAAGAACAAGAGGTTTTGCTTGAATAGATGTACATATGCGTATGTACTTAAGTTCTTGTTAAAAGAATATTTTATGTATTTATATATTATATATATATATTTTTTTTTTTTTTTTTGTTAAGAGTGTGTTTGTTTTTTTGTTTGCTTTTTAATAAAAAATAAAATTAAGGAAATTTTATTTCACTTTGTTTATTCATTCGCAATTTGAAAATCACTTTTTAGTGAATGTTTAAATTTTTAATAATTTAATATTACCCAATGTTGAGTATGGTATAAAAATATAGGTAGATTGTATGCCGTATGTATGTATAAACTGGGCTTCTATATTTTGCAATAGAAAGAGAGCGCGAAAAAGGAATTGATAATGTGCAGGTATTCTCCGTATGCACATATATGGATGTAAATATGTACTTGGTTTTGGAAAATATATAAATATGTCGTTTGTATTTATTTTGTTTCTCTTTCTTTGTATTTAAATTTTTGTTATATGTTTGTGCCTTTGCTTACTTATTTTAGGCAATCCTGCTTACTGTTTTTGTTAAAAATAAGGGGTATTGCCGGAAAATATTTGCAAGTAAATACTTGAATTCTGTTTTTGTTTTTTATGTTTGTGAAATATGTGTGTTTGAAAACACAAAGGTAAGCTTATAGGCATACAATAATTATTTACATAATATATATTTGGATATATACATATATTGTACCAAACTTGTTTTAATGTCAGTGGTATTTCGATTTGTACCGTGATCTATACCAGTTTGGTAATCTTATTTTATATAA
Source organism: Bactrocera oleae (assembly GCF_042242935.1). NCBI lineage: Eukaryota > Metazoa > Arthropoda > Insecta > Diptera > Tephritidae > Bactrocera > Bactrocera oleae. Next base: position 46,124,822 of record NC_091537.1, on the reverse strand, counting down.
TATTAGGGTATAAAATAATAAGTGAAATAAATACGCTCACTTTGGTTTGGGCAACAAGGTGTCATTTGGTAATTTTTGGTATTGTGGTTTTCGGGATTTGCAGTTGAAACTAAACCCGTGGCTCTTTTTGTACTAATATATGCGCTCTTTTGGGGTGAGCTGGAAAATGTACTGTAGTGAAGCATTGTGTGATGTCTTCTTCGACAGTAGATGCAATGAAATTTGCTTTTGGAATTTTTATAAGTATGCATATGTGACAATAACAAACAAATACATAATCTTTTTTAACTTACAAAATTGTTTCTTTCGTGAATTTTTAACTTTTTAAGTATCTCGCAAAATTGTAGCCTTATGCCCTCTTGTGCATAGTTCGCATGACGTATGTTTATTCTGTTCGGATGTGAACGATTGCGTTTTGTACAAGACTCTGTTTAATTTGTTTTTGCTACTAGCTTGGGGTCTATTGAAGCGTATTTTTAGGTCGTTTTGAACAATTTTTGTTTTAATTAGTTTTGTATCTACCCTTTCAGCGGATTCGTACTGGGTAGTTAGAAAGTCATTCATTTGTTGCCAACGGGGGCATTTCTTTCGTAATGAGAGCATTTGCTCCCAAAAAGTAACGATTTTTCTAGTAATGCGGCAGTGCATATGTTTACCTCTATAGGGTTCCAGCTGTCTGTGGGAATATTTTGTGTCGATAAAACCGACAAACAGTTTGAAACAGTGGATTGTAGTCTTATAAATTCTTCACGGGTTTATTTTTGAATCTTAAGCAAGTTTATTAGTGTCGTTACTTGTTTATCGATCAATATTCTTTCATTTTCATATCTGGATTTTAGGGCTTCCAAGCCAAATTGAAATTTTCGTCATTAAGTGCGAACTGTTTGAGTATTACGCCTGCTTGACCTTCTGTTTTGTATCGAAAGTGATACAATTTTTGCGCTTTTGATAATTTTGGATGGTTGATGTAAACGGCTGTAGACATGTCCCGGAAGGACGGCCATTCTTCATGACCTCCATGAAATGTTTCTGTTTCACATGCGGGCACCTCGAGGTGGATGCCTGAACTTGCCTCTTGATTTTGTACTTGTGGCAGCTCTACTCTCGGACGTGGAGTAGGTGCAATAGCTTTTATTAGCTGTAACTGATCGGAGATCATAGCTTTTGTAGCTTCGTACTGGTCTAAGCAGTGTTCATAACTGGCGAAAGCCGACGTTTTAAAATTTTGTGGTAGATCTGAGGACTCAGTTTCTACTATGGTCCAAAAATTGTTAAAATTTTGCTTTTTTATTTCTAATAACGATTCTGAGTTGGCTTGCTAAAGATGAAAACCTAGTGCAGTATCTTATTAACCTGTCACTTTCTGAAACAAATATGGCAACCTGTTTTGAGAGTGTAGCTCCAGGTGTATGTTGTTTATTATCAACATTTATCATTTTATTTATATATTTAAATAAGTGTCAAAAGGAATTAAAATTTTTTCTGTGATTACTGATTTGAATAAAGCAATAAAGTTTATTACTCTTTTCGGTAAATAAGTATTTTTTATTATTTATTATTATTATTATTAGATATACAAGGTGCGTTCCAAAGTAAACAGTACAAAAGTAACAAAGTAAACTCTAGTGGCGCCATCTATATGTATACTGCGTTAGAATCTGCTATCCTTTTTCGACTTCAAGTAAAAATTTCATGACATTTCATGTATTGGAAGTGAAGCTATTGCGTTTTAAGTGTCAGTATGTTTATGAAAATGAGCCCGGCCAAAACGTGAATGCGGTATTCTACCATGAAGTTTTGAAGCGTTTGCTGCGCCGTATTCGACGTGTTCGGCCCGAATTTGGCGTTTGTTGCACGATAATGCACTGTCTCATCGATTGAAAACACTCTTTCGACATGCTTTTGGACCGTGCAAAAAGCTGTATTAAAGCAGAAGGAAACTATTTTGAATAAAATTAATTGAGTTTGCCGATAAAAATTGTTCTGTCTTTTTTTTAAAGTCCTGTTTACTTCGGAACGCACCTTGTATATATATATATTTTTTTCATGAAACCGCACTTTTAATTAATAATACTTTTTATGTCCTTATGTTGAAGAATGTAGGTACACCCTAATATGAACTTGTTTGTGCGCAGTTAGGTTCTTTTGCAATTGAGAGCTTGTTGAAGAGATCAATACGCTTTGTATATAAGTATGCACAAATGGAGTGTGCGGATGGAGGTATGAGTTTTTGTTTAATGCAATTGAGAACTCGTTTTAGAGATCAATGCGCTTTCTTTTTGTATGCAATCCTGCTTGTTTTTGTTTGCCAAGAAACAAGGTATTTCCGGAAAATTGCCTATGAGGACTTTGAATATATGTAAAATATAAATGTATTAACCAATATATGTAGCATATGTATGTAAGTATGTTGTTGGAATTTTTTTTTTTTTTGTATATTGTTTTTAATAATTTTAATTTTTAATAAATTCGTTTATCATATACATATTTGTTTTATCGCCGTTTGATAATATTCGAAATGTATGATAATTGTTTCTATTTTTGAAATGGATATTAAATAACTTTATTAGGTCCCAAAGTAGGGTATAAAGTTACAGATACATTAATTGCCGTTTGTTTATATAAATGTGTATATATACGTATGTATGTATGTTCGCACAGCGAAGAGAGCGCGAAAGCGAAGTGAATATTATGGTATTCTCCCGTATGTACTTTGAATATAGTATGTTTGTCTATTTGTAATAAGTCAATAATGACAACAATGTTTATTATGCAATCCTGCTTGTTTTTGTTTGCCAAGAAACAAGGTATTTCCGGAAAATTGCCTATGAGGACTTTGAATATATGTAAAATATAAATGTATTAACCAATATATGTAGCATATGTATGTAAGTATGTTGTTGGAATTTTTTTTTTTTTTGTATATTGTTTTTAATAATTTTAATTTTTAATAAATTAGTTTATCATATACATATTTGTTTTATCGCCGTTGGATAATATTCGAAATGTATGATAATTGTTTCTATTTTTGAAATGGATATTAAATAACTTTATTAGGTCCCAAAGTAGGGTATAAAGTTACAGACACATTAATTGCCGTTTGTTTATATAAATGTGTATATATACGTATGTATGTATGTTCGCACAGCGAAGAGAGCGCGAAAGCGAAGTGAATATTATGGTATTCTCCCGTATGTACTTTGAATATAGTATGTTTGTCTATTTGTAATAAGTCAATAATGACAACAATGTTTATTATGCAGTTTGTTAATGTTTTGTATATACTGTATAAATGTATAATAGGAATATATGTATGTAGCTATATTGTATGCATTAAGTAAATAAGCGTCTATGTATGTTTGAAGTTTTTTTCTTGTTTTGTGTTTATGTAATTGTTTATGTTTTATAATTTTGATATGTACTTGTGCCTTTGCTTACTTAGTTTATGCAATCCTGCTTATTGTTTTTTTAACATAAGGGGTATTGCTGGAGAAATGTGCAAGAATATACTTAAATTTATTTTTTTGTTTTTTAATTGGTGTATTTGAATACACAAAAGTAAGCTAGTAGATCGGCATTAAATAATTAGATATTTGATTTTTTATATGTGTCAATATATTATACCAAACTGTTTTCGGTTTTCCCGTAAATTAAACCCGAATATCTAATCAGTTTGGTAACCATATACAATTGTTAAACGGATTTGGTATAACAGGTTTTAAATAATTATATATAAACCTATAGTTTGTACATACATATGATACATTTTCGTATAACAAATGTTTAAGGACTAAGTACGCTCACTTGGTATTCCATCCAGGGACTTCTGTACGTCTGTAAATATTTATATTATGTGTGTATGTTTATGAGCCTCTGCGTTTTATATCAATTCCTTTCTTCCTCTTCTTCTGAAGTCTTCCAGCAGTACTGTGTTGTCTGTTGTTTAAACAATTTGAGCTTATGTGTTTGAATCCGCGCCAGTTTATTTTGCTTCTATTTCTGTTTTGTGTTTAAGTGCTTTTAGATTTCGCGCCCGATTTGCGTTTTAGATTTTTTTTTTGTTTATACAGTTTTGTATATTTTGGTTTTCACATGGACTTTGGTTTTGTAGCTTCACCCTTTTTTAACTAAGTATGTATATTTGTCAATATGTAACTATTATTTTGCACCGCTCTTTTGTGTTATTTTGTGTTATACTTGTATATATGCTTGTTTACTTATCTGTGTGTATGTTGTTTGTACCACTATATATTATATAATGATCAGGATGAAGAGACGAGTTGAAATCCGGATGACTGTCCGTCCGTCCGTCCGTGCAAGCTCTAAAATTTAGATATCTTTATGAAACTTTGTGGACATGTTTCTTGGTACCGTGAGACGGTTGGTATCCACTGCCACACCCACAAAACGCCATTATTCAAAAACAAATAAATTGCCATAACTAAGCTCCACAACAAGATACAAGATTCTTATTTGGTATACAGGATTACAATAGGGAGGGGCATCTGCAGTTAAATTTTTTTTTAAAGTGGGCGTGGTCCCGCCCCTAATAGGTTTAATGTGCATATCTCTAAACCGCTAATGCTATAATAAAAAAATTCACTTGAAGCAAATGTTTTGAGCACCTCTATTGACGGTGTAAAAATAGTTGAAATCGGGTGGCAACTCCGCCCACTCCCCATATAACGGTAGTGTTAAAGACTACTAAAAGCGATCAAGCACTAAACACGCCAAGCACTAAACACGCCAGAGACATTAAATTTTATCTCTGGGATGGTGTTAGATGATTTTATAGGAACCGCGTTCAAAAACCCATATCTTGAGATCTGCTTAACCGATTTCAACCAAATTCGGCGCATCTTTTCATATTTCTATGTCATGGTGCGAAAATGGGCGAAATCGGACTACAACCACGCCTATTTCCAATATAACACCATTTTAAATTCCATCTGATTCTTCACTTTCCACTATGCATATCAAGCAAAAATTATTGTATCGGGGTAAAACTTTGCGTGAATAATACGTTTGAAGTATGCCACCATGTGACCAAAAATTGTCTAAATCGAGTCAAAACTGTTCAAGCTCCTAGGTAATGAATATGTGGACCCCAGTGCCTATAGCTGACTTTTTACCGAAAATATCGATCAACATAGTACTTCCTTACTTGTTAGTATTATATTTATACAAATATAAGTTATTAATATGGAATCCGGCAGCCGATACCAATAAAACGTGGGATAAGAGATGTGTCCCACAGGATCACTTTAAGGTCGAAAAACTTTGGATCGCTGTTCAATTAAATCGAAGTAGCGCGTGCCGGCCGGAAGTAGCGAGCTTGAATCTGATGAGTAGAGTTGCGCGCAGGATCGCTATTCTGTCGAATGAGGTGTATTTGCTGCCGAGACCATCCTTTTTGTTTCCTGAAGTGGTGTACAGGCGCGATGCTGTGGTGTGTTGGGAGGTCCCGTGTGGTGATGTATGAATGTGGTGCATTGTAGTGGGTTATACTAGGGTGCGCCAGTTTGTACCGAGTAGAGTGGTGAGTATGTGTAGGGGAGGCTTATCTCATTTGAAAAATACATAGACATACCAATTTTCATAATGATCGGTCAAAAAGTTTCTGAGTCTATCGATTTCAGAATATACAGATCCTTCTTAATATATATAGGTATATATATATATATATATATAACCCTATACCTATCTCCATTAGTTTTAGGTGATATGAAGAACTGTTATATGAACAAAACTATTATACTCTGTAGCAACATGTTACAAAAGTATAACCACTAAGAAAGGGCAAAGTTTAGAATCTATTTGATACCTTGGTAATACTTTACTACCGGATGACATAATGTTAATTAAAACATTCGCGCTTAATTTTATTGAGATATCTTATGCAAATATGTACCTATATATAAGATATAAACTCAACTTAACTAGGCGGCCACACTTACCAGTTAATATTATACAAATTCGCAACTCGAACATTTTGGCAACTACGAATTTTGCTGTCTGGTAAATTTTGGTAATATATCATCGATTCGGTTTGGTCACAATATATTTTCCCTTTTAGCCACGCGACGTCAAATATTTTTGGCTCTGTGAATTTTGTGCATTTTTAACACAAATTTTATATTTTATTCAAGTCACACAATTCTAACTGGTAATTTCATTGTGTGATACATTTGTGAGCTAAGTATTGGTGATCTTATTGCTATGTTGCCGAGATTGTGGTTTAATACTTTTTTTATTTCTTTCGTCTTATTTATATTCACAGCAGTATTGAATGTTATTGTTTGAAGCAGAGATAAAGAGATGCCCAACTCATCTGTCGGTAGAAATGAGAGAGAAATTGCTAAACGTCAAAACCACCTGAACTCAGTCTACTTTTGACGTTTAGCAATTGGAAAAAGAGGGACGGCTAGATTGAAATTCTATCAAAAAAATATGTGAACAGAGAGATTTGTTGCCGCTGTTGAAGATCACTTACAAAAATTGGAAAACAATGAAAATTAAAGAAAATGCGAAATTGAAATGAATGTGATGAAATCTTTTATGATGCCATGCTTCGTAGTATTAATTTTCAAATGAAAATTATAAAAACATAGATTAATTGAGAGATTCATCATTTATTCACTTTATTTAGTATTGAAAGTTCAAAAATCTGTTATTTTAATATATGACCAAATGAAACAAAGGACTCAAATAGTTTCTCCATATGTTTACATGCATCCGTACAATAATATTTATTTTTAATGAATATTGGGTAGTTTAACTTGAATTAACAAAAATTATTACATTGTCCGATCTGGCTACGATGGAAACTGTTATAAAAAACGCTGATTTTGAGTCGCTCTGTCACTGGAATATGTTGGACATCCATTTATCCCTGGTTTGAGGGCTCAGTGTTACAGCTTTTTACAGAACCATTATCTTTATACTCTCACAACATTTTGCTACAGAGTAGAGCAGAGAGTTTTGTTTATCTAACGGTTTCTTCTATCATCTAGAACTAATCGAAATAGGTATAGAGTTATAAATACACTAAGACCTCGCTTTGCTTCGTTTAGCTTTCGAAGTTGCGACCTTATACCATGTTGGGGTGCGATTAAATTATATTTAATCTATTCGCTCTAGACTGTCCTCACTGCGTTTGGGGTGTTTTAAAACAGCTGTTTTAGACAAGTCGATCGAAGCTGAGGCATTTTACCTCGTCAGAACTCAGTTAGATCGGCTTCGGCAGCCTCACTCCACATTACTATCATTTTTTTGATACTATTTTCTACCATTTTCACTTATTTACTTGATATTGCTTTAATTTTTTACTTTTTTCTTTATTTCTTTGTTTAATTTTTGTTCCCTTTGATAGTTTATGGTGCCAAAATAAACTGTGAAAAAAAAGTGAAAAATGGCGCTAAATCAGAGTGACATATGGAGATTTCGTGATTTCGATTATATTCAAATCAGCTCGCTGACGAAATTAACAAGTGTAATTTTTGTATGGTCAAATCTTGATTAAGTGTCGGTCGGAACATATTGTAGTATTACTGAACTAAGAAATATTTCCTCTTTTAGTCGTTATCTTTTCGAATCGCGAATTGCGATGTTTTTTTATTATTATTCACAGAATAATTTTTAAACTTTGTAAAAGGTAATTGCCCGTTTTCTTAATTTAAGATTTGTTTAGATTTCAGGGAATCCCAAAATTTGGGTTTCATTCAATTGTTATTTTATTCTTGATAAAAGTGCAAAGATTTTTAAATCATTGTTGAAAGCATAGTTGTAGTGGAAGGTTAATTATAAATAAAGGCAAATAAAATTTGTTTTAAACAATAAAAGGCTGTTACCCAGTTTTTTATTTGTATTTAAACTTTTAAGAGCATAATTCGCATTCGTGAGTAGAAAAATCAATGTTGGTAGAATTAAAAAAAAGTGTAAGTTCGGAAATAAAATTGGACATTTTACAACGCTTTGATAATAGAGAAAAGGCTGTAGCCATACCAAAAGCTTCTAATCTGTCTGCAACAGCTGCCCCGACTATTAAAGCTCAATATAGAATTAAAATAAACAAGTCAGAAAGTTCTAAGTTCGGATGTAACCGACTATTTTATACTCTCGAAACTTGCAAGGATGAAAGCCATTTTTAACACAAAGACATACTATTATCGAGAGTTTCACTTATTTATTTTATTATATAAATTTAAATTATATATTTTACACGCTAACCGATATTTTCGGTAAAAAGTCAACTATAGGCACTGGGGTCCACATATTCAGTACCTAGGGGCTTGAACAGTTTTAGTTCGACACAAGGTCGCAAAGGTTTACAAGGTTTACCACGATACAATCATTGTTGCTTGAATTGACTAGTGGATAGTGAAAGAATCAGATGGAATTTAAAATGGAGTTATAGGGGAAATAGGCATGGATGTAATCCGATTTTGCCCATTTTCGCACTATTAGATAAAAATATGAGAAGAACGTTATGTACCGAAGTTAGTTCAAATCGGTTAAGTTAAGGTTTCACCTTAAAGTAGGCAGTCCCACGCCCGCTGTCTAATTTTGAACGCGGTTCCTATAAAGTCATCTCATACCATCCCGAAAATAAAATTTATTGTCACTGACGTATTTAGTGCTTAATTTATCGCGCTTTTAGTAGTTTTTAATAATGCGCGGGGCTGTCACCTGACTTCACCCATTTTCACACTGTCGATAGAGGTGCTAAAAGCGCTTGCTCTCAGTGAATTTTGTTATTGTAGCTTTAGCGGTTTAGGAGATATGCACATTAAATGTATTAGGGGGCGCGATCACGCTTCAAAGTGTTCTTCTTTAGGCTCAGTTATACCTTGCGTCTGTTGTGACACTTCAATTTGACATTCATTTTCATATATAATAGATAATTCAATTTTGCGTGCTCTAACAAAGCCTAGAAACAGTTGAATTTCTATGGGATGTGTGAAGTTAAACAGCGGCCATATTTCATAAATGTTTGTTTATGAGGTGTTGTGTTATGTATGCATTACTGAGTTTTTACCAATAGCACTACCACTTACACCGTCGTTATACAAGTACCCTACAAGAACAGTGACGGTCATCTGATAGGTCATATGACAGTCACAGCTGAAAAAATTTTGTCAGCGCGCAGAGCAAAGTTTCTATCATTTTCTTAAGAGCCTTGTGCAAAAACTGATGTAAACAAACGTATGTGTGTGAGTTTGCATCTCTCTTTAACACATGGGTATTCGGAATTCATTCACTATATGTCTGTACTGCTCACTCTCATGTCTTTTTCTGAGTCATTGCTGACCATAAATCCGTCATAGCTGAAAATTGTCAGTTATGACTGAAAAGCTATCATAGCTGCAATTTGTCAGTTATGACTGTAAATCTATCATTAATGACAAATTTTGTTTTTGTTCAAAATAGTTTTATTTTTATTCAATTTTAAACTTATAAAATTCAGAATTTTACAAAATAATTAATAAAAATAATATAATTATTAAAATAGGTTTCATTAGAATTTAATAACATTTCTTTCTCTCTAGGTAATTTTTTTAAATGTTTAAATATACATATATACAGAATAGTGAAAAATTATAATAATTTATATTTAAATATTTACATAAATAACTCGTTTCTTATAATTTAAATATTTACATGATTAACTGAAAGATCAATATAGTTCATTTTTTAACTCTAAATATTTACATTATTAATTGAATTAATATAATTAATTTTTTAATATTTAAATATTTACATAATTAAATAAAAAAATATAATTCATATTTACAAATTAAATTGCAAAACTAAAAAATTGTTATAAAATAAAATTAAATTATTAAAAAATTATATACATTTTAATTTTTTCGTCTCCTTTCCATATATTTCGTTTGCTTGATTAGGTGGTGGCTCCGTTCAATGGCTCTCCGTATGCTCTTTTCAAAGTCAAAGGCACCTTGTGACTGGAAAACTACTAAAAAATTAAAATTAATTAAAAACAGTTGTCTTAAGCTCTTACACTCATCTTATTTACCTCGTAAATTGGTTTCAATGAGCCTTAGTTCGCCTAGGGCATGTTTTTCGCCTCTTCCATCCCAATTAAAGGACTCGAGGAGGCAGCCTGTAAAAATATTTCTAAAAACGTTTTCGATGTCATCGGATGCACCCTTCAGTTTGTAGATATACGTGGTCTGTAAAATAAGAATATATAGATGTAATTAGTAATTAATTTTTAATGTTATTATAAAGAACGTGTTTACCATAGCCTGTGTGAATTCGGGTTTTTTTAGTTTTTCTTCCACCTCCAGACATACCTCAACCGTTTCAATTGGTAAAAGGCTTGCTACCTCATCAATAGTGTCATCTCTTGTCTCTCCGGTCATGAGACATACCGATCGCTAAATTTTTTTAATATGCACCTTCTCTCTAATCAGGGAGCTTTGTGCTAGTACTTCCGATTTATCTGTTGCCTTTTAAAATAGAAAAACACCTATATTTATAATTTAATTATATATAAAAATTTTTACTTCTTGTTCAATTGTTTCCAATTTACCAGTAATATGTGCTTGCTTGGCAGTTATCGTCACATATCCATTTTCCAACGAGCCAATTTTATCAAATAATACTTGTTGCTATAGATTTTAGAAAAAAAAAATGCAAATGCAATAATGCATAAAATTTTATTTAGCATAACCATCATTTCTGAAATGAATTAAATAACTTTATTATATTCAAATTAATAATTACAAAATTAAATTTAATGTTTATTTTAATGTTATTTCTCCTTACATTTCAAAGGCGTTGATGTTGTTGCTATTGTTGTTTTATATATTTTTTTGGTATCATTGATTGATAATCTGATAATGATAGATATGTAATATTATTGATTGTATACGAGTATATCATATTTTTGTTTTGCTTACCATTTTGCTCTTGGCTCTCAAATATAGAATCGCCAAACATATTGCTTGTATTGAAGCTCATGTGAAGATACAAATTTTATTAAATTTATGTGTTTTATTTCGTTGAAACAGAATGTGCGGGTTGTTGCGAAAAATCGTGAAAGAGATGATGCAAGAGAGGAATGAGGAGAAACTTGTCGCCATGAGGGATGCAGAAATACTTATGATCTATATCTTCTTTTGATATTTCACTAACATCATTACTTAAATTACTAGCCAAAACAATTCCCAGACTGTTGGCAGACTCAAAAGGTGTCTCAAAATAGTTCTCTATTTTCTTAAAAGCTTTACATATATATTTATTCGCTTTGTTTGATGTGTTAGTGCTTATAGCTTTCATGGGTCCATATTTTTTACTAAAACAAAAAGAATCCTTTTCTTTAATGGGATTAATTTCAAATGTTCCTATTTTCGATGCCTTATTGAAATTGTCGCAAAATGTATGTCTTTCATTGAGACGTAAGAATATTTGTTGCAATATTTTGTTTATTAACAATTTTTTTAAGAAACTGCATATAATTTTCAAACTTATATGCTGAAAAGGTATCTAATGGACCAAACTGTTTAAGACATTCCGACAAATGGAGCAGACCATGTATATTAAAGCTAACCAACTCATCTCCATATATGCTCCCAAAATAATTTACAAAATCATTTAAAACTTCTTGAGCTGTATCTGCCTCAACTCTATAGGACCTTTCACATGAAAGAAGTCTTATGGCACTATGTAACAGCAAAAAATGATAGTATAAATCGCTATTAATACAATCTTTTAAAAGATACATTCCAGTGTATAATAAAAATTGCCTAAACTCAGTAGATTTCCAATGATTTATTTATAATATAATTAATTTTTTTATTAATCTTTTTTACATCACTTTTTTTAACTAGTAACTTTAGTAGTTTTTTAGTGACTCCCAGATCCACTAATTTCATAGAGTCTAAAGTAAATTGTGAAACCATTCCGAACCCGGACTCCTCCATAATGCTTTTTTTTGTTTTAAAATCATCGAGATGATGAGATGGACTAGTTCTTAGCGCGTAGGTTAAATCTGTCCTAGGTAAACCAACCTGCTTTGAGAAACATACTCTTCTGTATCTGTATGTTCCTTCCTGACAACATTTAGGGCAACCATATTTACCATTATGTGAAATAACATTTGTGACAAAAGCCCTAGCAGGAGTATCACATGAAAATAAACGAACATTAAATTTTTTTAAACTTTGGTTTTGACCAACTTCAATTCCGTTTTCCTTTAAAAGCCTTACTTCCGCACAAAAATTTGCCGTAAAAGAATTGATATTATCCGGTTTTTTAAAACCAGAAAAACAAGCAATCAAAAATGGTGTCCCATTTGGTAAGTTTGAAATAGCCCAAGTATGGGCCACAAAACTCGGTTAGAACTTTTAAAGAGTTTTAAGCCATCAATACCTATATCAAGCAATATTTCTTCCAAATTTTAAAAAAGGTTTGCGGTGTTATAAAGAAAATATTTTTGTATACCTATATAAAGGAACTCGCCATTAGACATAGTCTCAACGTTAACCGTTTACCTGTTTGTATTTAAAAGAGTTTTTGCTGAAAGTGGCAAATCTTTAACTCCTATCTTACGCAAAGTTTTTAATAAATCCTCTGAGGGACATTATTTCTAATAGCCCATAACCTAATTTCACTCGCTTTCGTCTCAGATTCTAATTTGTTATCTGAACACCAAATATCTCGTAAGGATGATGAAGCTGAAATCCCAACTGCTTCTTTTGTTGGTGAGAAGGCCGAAGTAAAAGCATCATCCGTAAGTTCACAATTCACTATTGCAACACCATCATTCACAATTTTTCGTAACACTTTTAATTTTCTTTTTAAGTTCACTGTTCTGCACTGCTCTGTTCAACTTTCCCGCACATTCTTGAAAGTTTTTATATTTTTTTAATATGGATTCAAAAATCCTTGGTTCTTTATTTAAATAGTTTTGAAATGTCCTTTTTTTAATTTTAACTTATCTTAAATTATTAAATAAATTATATATTTTATTAATTTTCACGAAATATAATTTCACTCAAAATTAACGCGCAACACTTTTCGTTCGTGGCAAGAATAACAGTAAAAATTGTTTTGCGCAGTTGTTGATAAACACATGGAATTTCATGCGTCCCTTTTTGACAGGGTTGCTTTTACGCAAGGAGATAATTGTTGAAAAATGATGATTAGTGTTGATAAGCGTTTTTTTTTTGACAACTGTCAGCACTGACAGTCATTTTACTATTCATTTGTCTGTCAGTGGTGACAGTACTAAAGCATTCAGCTATTTCATTCTTACACATGTAAGCAATATAATTCGAAGATGTTTCTGTTTAACAATAACAGTAGTCAGTTGATAAGTAAACTGTCGGTCAGTACTGACATATTAAATTTGAGTGTATTGGTGAACCCATCAGCAGTTTCTTGTAGGGTTTATAGAGCGACTTTCGATATCATCAAATAAGCTTTTTGCTTTAGCCTGGATTACAATTTTACTTAATGGAATTTTCTGTGCAACCTGATTATGAATCCAAATACAAAGCAAGGACTACAGTTTAATCAAAAAAACTTTCTTTGTACGAGTCATTGTCTTGGCGTCTAACGATGTAGCACACTTAGCAGCCTTTTTATACTGTCGCAACCTATTGCTACAGAATAGAATAGTTTTGATCACCTAACGAGTGTTTGTATCACCTAAAACTAATCGAGTTAGAAATAGGGTTATCTATATAAAAATATAAATGATCAGGATGAAGAGACGAGTTGAAATCCGGGTGACTGTCTGTCCGTCCGTCTGCGCAAGCTGTAACTTGAGTAAAGATTAAGACATCTTTATGAAACTTGGTACAAATGTTTCTTGGTACCCTAAGACTCTTGGTATTGCAGATGGGCGTAATCGGACCACTGCCACGCCCCTAAAACGCCATTAATCAAAAATAAATAAATTGCCGTAACTAAGCTCCACAATAAGATACAAGGCTGTTATTTGGTATACAGGATCACGGCGAAGCAGCTAGTGCTGACACCGTCGGTGCGGACCGTTTTCCGATAGAGTTAAAAACGATAGTTCCGAAGGGAGGTTATGACTCCTCACAAAATATAGTTTTTGAAAATACATTTATGCTCAAAAATTCTGTGCACTTGAAAACTAAATATGTACACACAAATAAAAAACCCATATCACATACCTCAAAAAATATAATAGATAACATACACGCACAGGATTATTTTGGAAATGTCTCCCAACGAAAACATTTATATCGAGAATTAAAAAATCATTACCAGGGTTTAAGGCTAGTAAAGATAGACTAACACTACTTCTTCTTCGTTGCTTGTTTACCAATCAAAAAATCCTAGATCTTTATTGTTTGGGCTGTTCAAAGGATCGACTTCCTGTACTGGTGAGCCAATAAGAAATCATGGATGACGGCGTTATTATTTAAAGACTGGGCTTCAACGTGCGGCATTCCTGAAATTAAAGCGCATTGCAATAAAAACAATTGAGACTTCAGAGCATTAGTCCTGGTCACCCAGTTTATATTGACGATTTATCTGAAGTTGTTAAATTTATATTTTTACCACCGAACACCACATCATTAATACGGCCGATGGATCAGGATGCAATTAAAAATTTTTAAAGCTTTTATCTCCGCTGATCATTTAAGAAGCTTTTGAGTGAAACTGATGGACCCGATAAGCTTACAATGCAACAATTCTTGAATTCTTTTAATATTTTGAAGGCAATCAACATTAGTAGCAAGTAAAACTATCTAGCAGGAACGGTGTTTGACGTAAAATATGGCCAGTATGTGCACACGTGAAAAAAGATGACAGTTCCTCCTTAGAAGTTGATGACGCTGCAGCAGATACTATTTATCATAAAATTGGTAACTTAGCAAAAGAGTCTAATTTTGAAGGGATGGATGATGTTGACATAAATAAATTTCTAGTTTCTCATAAATAAGAAATGTCTTAAGAGGAATTGATGCAACTGGATTTGGAAATCGCTAACGAACAAGACAGCTCGCTAGATATAAATGAGCGTCAAATTGAAATTGACGAAGCAATGGAGATTTTTTCTAAAACGATTCGGATAGCGAAAGACGTGCAAACGTTTCTCTTGCAGTAGCAGCAGATATTATTTGTTACGATTAACTTTACTTCAACAGAAAAAAAGAAGTTATTCAGCAAACTTAAGATACATTTTTTAAAAAAAGAAACTTCAATGACCGCAAGCTCATCTACAGAGTGTGAATAATTTATTATGTTTTTATACTCTCGCAACATCAGCGAACGGTTGTTTGTATCAGCTAAAACTAATCGAGAGAGATATACCTATATAAAAATGATCAGGATGACGAGACGAATTGAAATTGAATTGTGATCGAAGTTATCTTGATGAAATTTGGTACACATGTTTCTTGGCACCGGTATTGCAGTTGGGCGTAATCGGACCATTTTCATGCCCACAAAACACAAAAAATTTAAAACGTATAAATTGCCATAGGTAACTAAGTAGGTAGAGTGGCTGTCTTTCGACACACCTAGATCTTTAGGAGGTTCATTGAGATGCCAACGGGACCAAGGTCTCCTCACTCTATTGGCTCCTCTTTGAATCACACCGTACTTTTGATGAACTTCATCAGTAAGTTAAGTTTTATCCGTGCGACCTCCGAGACGTCGTCAAGAAACCCTCGACCAATGGTTGCGATTTTTGTCATATACAAGGTCTTAGAATAGCATAGCATCCTCCTTTGCTACCTGCTGATAGCTTCTATAATAGTCGTTATATGGCGTTCCGAGTCTACTTGCATGTCTGCTTATTAGACAGTGGTCTATTAGTACTCCAAGTAGAATTCTTATATCATTCCGTTTAAATTTTAACAGTCGGCATGTGCGGCTCATATTCCATGCATGCCACATTTGCCTGCTTGTTGAGTAAGTCAGGAATTGATTACACTGAGACTCAGCTATGTTTATAACATGTATTGGAGCAAGAAGCGTTTTTCTTGCCTTTTTTTAAATATTATAATAATTGGTGGAAAAACTGTACTATATTTCCATCGACCAACCAAATAAAGAACTCGGATATGCTCCTGTTAGCAATTCATTAGCGAATGATGATGACACAACATTCCGGCCCCGTTGGAATAACTATTTCTCAAGAAATCGGAAGAATGGCTAATTTGTGTATTGGCCTACAAGGGGTTCCTTTGGCAGTTCGGATATTCACCACTCTAACAGGGCCGTCTCGTCCAAGCACGATTGGTTCGACTCGACCAAGTCTCCAGCGTTGCGGTGGCAGGTTGTCGTCATGGTTCATCCCTAAAGCACCCTCAATGAGATCAGGTCAAGTTGTTGTCCATTTGGTTTGGGCTTGCAGTTCATTGACGTAGTCTGCAAACCGGTGACGCCAAAAACTTGATTGATGGCACTTGCTTGATGGCAGTGATTGTGTTGTAGCGATCAATATGTGAGACGCTCTTTATATCTAGTGAGCGCTCAGACAAACTACGCAATGAATCACCGATCAAAAAATGTCCAGCTGTCAATGCCCCAAAATCATTAGGATCTGATGACATTGAGCATAGCGGACGTGTATTAAGAAGGGCTTATACTTATACAGCCACGGTGTTTAGCTTTTCGAATGTTAACTTAGTGTTTGTCAATGTGCGATTTAACAACCCTTTTGCGGTCTTAACCATAACTTCTGCTAGAGGCCGCCGAAGTGAGGTGCCCTGAGTAAAATGAAATGAAATTTAATAAAATCAGAGGAACAATATTGATAGATTTAATTTAACGTTTCACTCTTGAATAAGAATTGTTTGAGATCCTTTAACTGGTTAGATGCGACCACAAAATTGGTAGCATTGTCACAAAATATATCACATGGCATCTTGCGGCGACCACTCATTCGCTTCAAGGCACTTTTGCAGGTGTAAGGCGTGTAGCTGGTAGTGGGCCCATTTACTGTTGTAACAGCACTGGCTTGTAACGAACACAATGCACGCAGGAACGAACAAAGCGCCGAGCAACATGTCTAGCGTTGACAATCCAAATTTGTAATCTGATGAAGGCTACCAATGCCTTCGCGCCTGCGTGAAAATTTCGTAAATTCAGGTATTGAACGTTCTTTAGTACAAATTGAGAATCGCTGGGTGATTTTGTGAGTTTAGTAAGTATGCATAGTCTAGACGTCCACCAACCTTCACGAGTTCAAAACCGGAGATGCTAAGCAACTGTTCCAGGCTTGATGTATATGTTGAGGCACTGACTCGTCCCATCCTAAGTTTGGCAGCCAGACATTTTGCATAGTTATTTTTGAAGTTATCACGGGTATTGAAAGCACTCCAAGTGGATCGAACAGTGATGAAGCGATGGACACTATTGAGCGCTTTGTAACAGACTTGTGAACTTGTTTTGGTGTGAATGTGAACAACAACGTATCGCTGCGTTGATTCTATGTCGAGCCAAGTGCACTTGTTATAGAATCATCGATAATACTTAATCTGGACGATTGGAATGCCATTTGGCGGAGGAAACTGACCGCGTCGAAGTATCTCAATAACTTCTGCTTTTAATGTGTGTAAGGCATCAGTATCATCCACACCACACATAAGATCATCAACATAAAACGAAGTCTTTACAGCCGCAGCGCCAATTGGAAATTAACTCATATGATTATCTGCTAAGAATTGAAGGTTTCGTGCTGCTAGGTATGGAGCTGAGGCAGTGCCATATATCACTGTGTTGAGCTGGTATCTGTGAAGATCTGCGTCTGGAGAAGCTCGCCAGAGAATATAATGAAATTTACGATCATTTTTATTCAAGGATACTTTCCTGTACATTTCAGTGACATCTGCGGTGATAGCGTAACGATACAGACGGAAGCGCAGTAGCAACACGTAGAGCTCAGTTTGGATCTTTGATCCAACCAAAATTAAATCGTTTAACGATGTTTGTGTCGTAGTTCGGCAATAGGTTGTTGCGGTTACTTGAAGGTGTAAAGTCCTTCGACTAATATTTTCCAGAAACTACCCAGCCAAATATTATCTTCTGCGCTGTAGGTAAATTAGGGCTAAGTTTAATTTGACCAACAGCGAGGGCTTCAAAAAATTCCTCTGTTCCAAGCGACAGATCGATGCGTCTAGGTTTGAAAAAGTTTTTGTCGGCCAAAGTTGTGTTGGCTGGCAAATTCCAGCTTACTGTCTCAATTTCAGCGTCAGGTTGGCTTACAATATGGGGTGTGATATCAAACTGGAGCGAAAGTTGAAGTGCTGATGTGAGTGACTTAATTGTTATGGTGGTTCGAGCATTAAGATTGATAACTGAATCACCTATGCCGCGAATGCCAATGCGATACTTTTCTCGACGAAGGTGAAGTCTTTGTGCGAATTCATCAGTCATGAAGTTTACTTTGGAACATGAGTTGAGAAGTGCTCTTCCAAGCTTGTACGAACCCATGCAATATTTAGGTTTGGTTAATGTAGGTTAGGAGGTCGATTCCAAGAAGTATCTTACTTGGACAGCTTAAAACGCCGGTCCGTTGTGGTACCTAAAAACTCCTATAAGCTGGATCAAAAGACCCTTACAAGTCGACAAAATGCTTTGTGATTATAACAAACTAGTTAGGTCTCAGCCTAGCGAATGCCGGACAGTGGAGAGGAAAATGCCGGGATGTTTCCACCTCACCCTTCTCTATACAACTTTGGCAACTAGCATCAAGTCGTACCGAATGAGTACCCAATGGACAGTGTCCGGTGAGAACTCCTACCATAACGGCGAGATGCACGTTGCTCTAGGCGAGAAGTTCTCCCGATCTCCTACGACCCACTCTTGGCCAGAAGAATCTCGCGGTCTCACAGGAGTTGGTCGTCGACCAGCGTCTGCTGAGTGCACGCGAGGTCCATTGATACAAAGCTAGAACACGAGACGTTAAAGGAGATCCAACTCGATCTCATTCCGATGTGAGCGAAGCAAAAATGCCCCCAGCTTACAGCGATACCGCTTTGGCCAGCCACCCTTCGAGCCCGATGTTGAAGTAACCAGACGCTATTTCTAGTGGGTACAGACACTCCTTGACTCGCTTTGATTGAACGGTTCGCACGCTCAGAGCTTTTATTGCCGGCCCCTCTCTGGCTGACACACTACTAGCCGCAGCTTTTTTGGCATCTCCTTCCTTCCCCTGCTTAGCAGCCGAGCCTCGGCTAAAGGGTTTGGTATGGGATGCCTCCGGTGCTGGTGCTTTCCAAGCAGCCAGACTTAGCTACTGCTCCTTTAATAGTGCTTGCCTTTAATTGTCCTTACCCCGGCTGTTCTCGAGCTCATACCATACGCTGCTCTCTTCTGGGAACAACCCGCTCCCTCCGGATTTTTTACAAGAGAATCAGAATCCTTTTTGTTTTTTCTATTTTTATTTAATCGCTTCATATCTTGGACCCGAGTGTAGGGATAGTATGCCCGCTATGCAAGAGAAGCTATGTTATTACGAAAGGCGCTAGGTATCCAGTAAGGCTCCATTCGAGACTAGTAATAGCTAAGATATACAATAATATTCACATGAATATTATTTGGTACAGCGAATATGGTCATATTAAAAACTACTAAAAGTGCGATAAATTCATAAATTCATAAATTCAATCGTTGACACTAAATTGTATATCCAGGATGGTACAAGAGAGCTTTATACGAGCCGGTTTCAAATTTGGACGATGGACGTGGTACCGCCCAATTTCAGCCAAATCTGGTACATAACAGTTTCTTGATATTCATATGTCGCAATGCAAAAATGGACTGCAACCACGCCTACCTCCCTTATAAAATAATTATTAGTTCAATCTACTTTTTTCACTTTTCAGTATACAAACCAAAGTTATATAAATATATCGGGATAAAACTTTGCACAAATAGTGTCTCTGAAGTATGCCATCTTGGGTCCAAAAAATCGGCAAAATCGAACCATACCTGTTCAAGCCCCCACATACCAAATATGTGGACCCCAGTGCGTATGGGTGAATTAGCCGAAAATATCAGTCAATCCGTGAGGAATATTATTGAAATTCGGCGAAAATGTTTCTTTGATAACAGCATATTCTTGTGTCAAAAATGTCAAGACATCTTCGCCAAATTAGCTGATCGTGTAGTTGGGGATATACCATAGTTTTATGCTCATATACCACATAACATTGAATGATTTCTGTTATTCTAACAAACCATAAGCCAAATAAGTGGGTCAGTGTGTGAGTTATTTATTTATACATTGCATATAAAATATTGACGAGTATAAATGAGAAATTAGACCACATACCCTATATAGTGATTTTTGAGTTTTCTCCTGACCTTAAACCATTTAGGTTAGTCAAACTGTGTGACATTTTAATGAAATTAAGTAGACAAGCTTTCTTAAATATTATGTGAGCTTGGTCCAAACCTCATATCCCTAAATAATTGAATTCCGATCCACTGGTTGTCGTTTTGCACATCAACACAATGTTTTAATCTAGCCTCTTCGTTTGAGTATATGTCAGATGTAAATCATTTGAAGATGGTTTTGATATAATTTTCGCTAACGGGAAGTAAAATATACTAGTTATTCAACTAAATATGATTTATATTAATAACATACAATGTAACCCACTCACGATTTCCTCATTTTTATACTCTCGCAACATGTTGCTACAGAGTATAATAGTTTTGTTCACCTAACGGTTGTTTGTATCACCTAAAACTAATCGAGTTAGATATAAGGTTATGTATATATAAATGATCAGGATGAAGAGACGAGTTGAAATCCGGGTGACTGTCTGTCCGTCCGTCTGTCCGTCCGACCGTGCAAGCTGTAACTTGAGTAAAAATTGAGATACCTTTATGAAACTTGGTACACATGTTTCTTGGTACAGTAAGACGGTTGGTATTGCAGATGGGCGTAATCGGTTCATTGCCACGCCCACAAAACGCCATTAATCAAAAACAAATAAATTGTCATAACTAAGCTCCGCAATAAGATACAAGACTGTTAATTGGTACACGAGATCACATTAGGGAGGGGCATCTGCAGTTGCAGTTTTTTTTAAGTGGGCGTGGTCCCGCCCCTAATAAGTTAAATGTGCATATCTCCTAAACTACTACAGCTATAATAAAAAAATTCACTGGAAGCAAACTTTTTTAGCACCTCTACCTACGGTGTGAAAATGGGTGAAATCGGGTGACAACCCCGCCCACTGTTATGGTGCGAAAATGGGCGAAATCGGATTACAACCACGCCTATTTTCCATATGACAACATTTTAAATTCCACTTTATTCTTTCACTTTCCAATATGCAAATCAAGCAACAATGATTATATTGGCGTTAAACTTTGCGTGAATAATACGTTTAGAGTATGCCACCTTGTGACCAAAAATTCTCTAAATCGAACCAAAACTGTTCAAGCCCCTAGGTAGTGAATATGTGGACCCCAGTACCTATAGTTGACTTTTTACCGTAAATATCGGTCATTGTATAAGATATATAATTGAAATTCATATAATAGAATAAATAAATGAAGCTATCGATAATGGTATGTCTTTGTTTCAAAAATGGGTTGAATCGGATCAATAGTTCTTGCAGCCCTCATATATCTAATATAAATATTTTTGAACTTCTGCGTGACTTTATACCGCATATGTGAGTTATCTCAATGAAAATGAGACAGTGTGTTTTAGGTAACGGTCTAGAATTTCCTGAAATACTGGATTGTTTGAAAGGTATAACCCCAATTGAAGAACGTCTCATAATGCCTAGATTGCCTTTTATGACAATCCGTCCGTTAGGATATCAAGGTCAGAGTTTGCTCAAAGGTGCTGTTGTTAATATACCAATTTCTGTTAACAATATTGTGACATCTCTACCAAGGTCCTTTGATGAGGCTCATGTTATACAAATTCACTTAAGAAGGCGTTTGGAATACAACTATGATTACATGATCGATACCATACGCCCCGCAAAGATTGTAGAAGCTTTGCAGTTCTTAGTGAATACCCCTCTGTATCGTGAGCACAATATACATATTAATGAAAACTGGATTTCAGAATTTAATAACCAAGAAGAAGTTCCGTTTGTTGCATCTGCAGAGGATTCCCGATTGGTTCAATCTTTTCATGCGGCACAAACTTCTCATGGTAATCCCTCAGGTAATAATATTCCCACGGGTCTTTTACCTTCAGAGCTTAATCCAGGCGGTCAAGAAACTCTTTTGGACAATATTCCTGTAGAAAACTTAGACTATAACCGTTTAGTTATAGCGCCAGGTGAAGGACAAAGACCAATTGACATAACTCAAGATAATAATTCAGAAGAGTTGTCATTTGGAACAATATACGTTGGGCAGAAGCGTACATACTCTGAAACGTATAGCAAGGTAATATGTTCTGAAAATCGCCGTTTTGACAGAAGAGCGTGTACCATTCCAAAGTTGTTCTATGATTACAAAAAATTAGAACTGCTACAAATTAAGAATAGTATATCCATTTGCCATAGAAAGTTTTCAGGTCGCAACCGAGTTACGGCCCAAAATCTATTAAACGAAAACTTTGTTCAAAACTTGATTCAACACGATGATGGTTACAAGGTTTTGAAAGGCGTTAAATCCTCACCTGCGCACTGGAAAGCTGGTTGAACTTCCAACCTTCTTTATCACTTTATCGGCTGCAGAATATCAGTGGGTTGAGCTTTTGGTTATCCTCTCTAAAACTGTTGATTCTAAAGATATTTCGGAAGAGGAAGCCAACAGTTTAACAACCCAAGATAGATATCGCTTAATTCGGTCAGACGCGGTTACTTGTGATAGATATTTTGACTAGCGCTATCGACAAATTCTTAAGCTTTTTAACGATAACGCCGGCATTTTTGGAGAGCATTTTGTTACAAATTTTTACTGGAGAGTGGAGTTTCAACAGAGAGGTTTCCCACATGTACATGGCATGTATTGGCTTAATAATGCTCCCAGGATCAACCTTCAAGATCCTCAGACATTCCCTGATGTCATTAGTTTTATTGACAATTATATTTCTACCGATAGTTCTATCAGCCACTTAGAAAATTATTTGGGTTATCAAAAGCATAACCACAGTCGGTCTTGTACTAGGGAAATAAGAGGACAACAGTTTTGTCTTTTTGGTATACCATATCCACCAATGCCTTCAACGCAAATACTGTTACCTCTTACAGAAACAAGTCAAAATTCAGAAAGACACAAGGAAAACTTTTTCAAAATTCAAATATGACTACAGAAAACATTTCTAATTTAAACGATTTTGAACACTTCCTGTCTGATAGTAGAATAAATATGTCCTTTGATGACTATTTTTAGCCCTTAGGTCAAGTTTAACAAAACCCAAAATTTTTCTAAAAACAAAATTACAGGATCGTTTTATAAACCCTTATAATCCTCTGATTTTGGAACTCCATAGAGCAAATATGGATATTCAATATATACTGGATGCATATGCTTGCTGTTCATATATAATTAATTATATTAACAAGTCTAACAGGGGAATTTCTAGGCTCTTAAATGAAGCTATATCAGAGGTAAATGCCGGAAATTATACTATGAAGCAAAAACTTAAACATATAGGTTACAAATTTATATCAGGCACAGAAATATCTGCACAAGAAGCAGTATATTGCTGCATTGGACTCCATCTTTCGGAAGCAAGTAATGCAGAAATATTTATAAATACCTCCCGGAACGTGTTCGAATGGTAAAACCTAGAGCGGAACTTCAGAACTTTCCTTCAGGTTCGACTGAAATATTTGTAGCCGGTATTTTAGACCGTTATGTTCAAAGATCCGATCAGTTAGAAACTCTTTGTTTAGCTGATTTTGCATCTAGGTATAAATATTTTAAATCTAGTAGAAGAGCACAAGATAGTGATCATGAAGAAGAAGAGAGGGAAGACGATAATTTTCCAGAAAGCGGGGTTGTCATGCCTCTTAAGGACGGTAGCGGTTTTGTGAAAAAACGTACCAAACCTTGTATTTTGGGTATAGAAGGTTTAACCCAGATTTGGCCGGAGTTGAGTATTTCCGCGAAATGTTAATGCTTTACTATCCTTGGCGGAATGAACAGCAAGATCTCATTGAAAACGATAATGAGCAGACTTGCATAACACATCGTATTATAATTGAGGAAAATCAAAGAAAATATGATGTTTTTGAGCAAAGAGAACTTGAAAATGTTCTAGAGTGTTTATAATGAAATAGACTTGAACGAAGGTGCTCAAAATGAACTACCTATCGTGAAAAATGAGTTCAGAGTGTTGGCACTTCCAGAAATAAACCCCAATATAAATTTGCTGGACTTGCATGGCGAAGATACAACAGACAATGGCACTGAATCTGATTGCAATATTAGACTTATTAAACTACCCTCTTTAATTCCAGTTGAGGAATTATTTTCTTCAGTTCAAAGTCTAAATACTAAGCAAAGAACCTATTTGACACATTTGATGCACCACCTAAAAATAAATCTCCCATTTTATGAGTTCATTGGCGGCGGTGCAGGTGTAGGAAAGAGTCGTTTGATATCTGCAATATGTCAATCTCTTAACCATCGTTACAATTCTACACCTGGATCCAATCCAAGTTCCTTAAAAGTTTTTCTTTGCGCACCTACGGGTAAAGCAGCATTCGGAATAGGTGGAATGACCCTTTATTCAATATTCTCTTTACGTGTTAATCAGTTGAATAGAGAGTTGAGGCCACTTAGCAATGACTCAGTTAATTCATTGTATTCCAGACTTATCGATTTAAAATTAATCATAATTGATGAAATATCGATGGTAGGTGCTCGTATGTTTAGCTCTGTTGATGCGAGATTAAAACAAAATTTCAAAACAGACAGCCCCTTCGGTGGTATACCGATCATAGTGTTTGGTGATTTGAAGCAACTGTCACCTGTTGGAGATAGGTGGATATTCTCTCCTAATCCCAATGAGGCATACAGCACTTTAGTTGGTTCCCCTTTGTGGGAGTTATTTAAATACTTTGAATTAACAGAGATAATGAGACAACGGGAGGATCAGACTTTTGCAATTGCATTGAACCATATGGTTTCTGGTACTATGACATATGAGGACATAGCACTCATTGAAACTCGAGTACTTAATTTCGAGAAAGTTCCCGATGATGCTATTCATTTATTTTGGTCCAATGAAGAGACAAAAAGCTTCAATGCCCTTAAGCTCAGTCGAATCCCAACAGAAGCTTTCCTTTCAACTGCAAAGGCTCAGTTAAAGGTATTGGTATAAATGAAAATGATAATATTTTGGAAAGAGTTAAACTTTTCAAATCTTCTGAAACGCAGGGACTGCCCTATGAATTGACACTAAAAACCTCCGCCAAATATATGATTACAGTGAACATAAACACGTGTGATGGCTTGGTTAATGGGGCAGCTGGACAACTTATGCAAATTAATTTCCATTGTTCTCTTCCAACAATTCTGTGGATTAAATTTTTGGAACCTTCTGTTGGTTTGATAGCACGATCAAAAAAGCATCATCCTTTAGAAAGTTCTTGGACACCAATTGAAAAAGTTCTAAAATCTTTTCAATATAAAAGAAATGAAAAAATTTCAATTGAAAGAAATCAGTTTCCAGTTGTTCCGGCTGAGGGAATTACTATTCATAAAAGTCAGGGAGACACATATAATAAAGTGGTAGTTTATACTCGACCCAGAATGCCTAGAGCTTCAATATATGTCGCTTGTAGTCGAGGTACTTCCGCAGAAGGTCTATTCATCATAGGAAATTTTATTCCTCCTAACAAATTTTCTGAATCGGATCCCGTATTTAGGGAACTGAGGGAATTGAACACAAATAAAGCTTTGACAACAAGTTGCAATTTTATGATTTCCCAAACATCAGGACATCAAATTTTATTCCATAATGTTCAGATTCTTCACGCTCACATTAATGATATAAAAAGCAACTGTTTGATGCTATCTTCAGATATTTTATGTTTTGTAGAAACTTGGAGTTATCTTTGCGAAAGTTTTTATATACCAGGATTTACTCCAATTAACGAGCTGAGGAAAGATAGCACGGAAACAACAGAAATAAACGGGGCATTATAATATATGCTAAGCATAAAATTGTTTGTCTATAGAATCAAATTCTGTAAAGAAAATTTATTCAGGCCGCAAAGTTTTAGAAGCGGTTTTGTTTAAATGTTTTAATATTAATATTCTGGTTCTATATAGAAATTCAGCTTTCTCTGTCAGACAATTAATTTAGAACTTTAGGAAGTCCTCACTTCTGAGTTAGGCAATCAAAATGTTAGAGATTTTAACATTTGCTTAATGTCTACAGGGACTGCAATAAGAAATCTGCTCCAAGAAAAAAACTTTAGTTCCCTGCTAGGTTCAGAATATTCAACTACACCTGCCGGTACACAAATTGATTCCGCATTTTCAAACATGGATGCTTCTCGTGTAAATGCAATTACTTTTGAGACAGTACACAGCTATCATGACAGTATTTATGTCTCTATTTCGAACTAAAGTTTTCAGACTTAGTGCAATAGTTCTTCATTTTTTTTTTCCAAATATAATCGAATTGGAATGGTATTGGAATTTTGACAGTAGTTTTTAAGACAATTTTAAGAAAAATATGTAAATAATCTAATTAAGAAAATTTAAATTATATATATAATTTGTTATTATATATGACATTGTTTTATAAATATATAATAGAAATTAAATAGTATAAGGAAACAAGTAAGGAAGGGCTGAGTTCGGATGTAACCGAACATTTTATACTCTCGCAAAGTCAAATAGTATACTCGTTTGAGATTTCTTTGTGGATTAACTGATATTTTCGGTAGAAGGTCAACTATAGGCACTGGGGTCCACATATTTAGTACTTAGGGGCTTAAACAGTTTTGGTTCGATTTAGACAATTTTTGGCCACAAGGTGGCATACTTTAATCGCATTATTCACGCAAAGTTTTATCCCGATACAGTCATTGTTGCCTGATTTGCATAGTGGAAAGTGAAAGAATCAGATGGAATTTAAAATGGTGTTATATGGGTTGTAGTCCGATTTCGCCCATTTTCGCATTATGACATAGAAACATGAAAAGAACGTTATGCACCGAATTTGGTTGAAATCAGTTAAGTAGATCTCAAGATATGGGGTTTCACCTAAAAGTGGGCTGTGCCACGCCCACTGTCTAATTTTGAATGCGGTTCCTATAAAGTCATCTCATACCATCCCAGAGATAAAATTTAATGTCTCTGGCGTGTTTAGTGCTTCATTTATCGCGCTTTTAGTAGTTTTTAACAGTACCGTTATATCGGGAGTGGGCGTACCAGGAAACATGTCTACGAGGTTTCATAAAGATATCTCAATTTTTACTCAAGTTACAGCTTGCACGGACGGACAGACGGACGGACGGACAGACAGTCACCCGGATTTCAACTCGTCTCTTCATCCTGATCATTTATATATACATAACCCTACATCTAACTCGATTAGTTTTAGGTGATACAAACAACCGTTAGGTGAACAAAACTATTATACTCTGTAGCAACAGGTTGCGAGAGTATAAAAAGAAATATAATTTGGATATATGTATAAGAATCTCTACAAAAATGTATGTTTAATATTGTAAATATTATATACAAATTAATATAATAATATTATATCATTTTTAAAGTTGTTAATATTTATTATTTTTAAGCTAAACATGTATAATAATATCGATATAATAAATAAAAAATGTTATTCATTGTCCAAAAACGATTTCTTTTCATACTTCTCAATACAGTTGTAATGCATTCTATATAAAATCAATTATAAGCGTATACAGAAAGCACAAGAACGATTTCTCATAATTTGAGTAAATTTAGTTTACAAATTGCTCTAATTATTTTCACTCTGAAAAGTAAATAACTAAGGCAACATTTAATACTTCTAATTATTAAAATATATAAAGAAGTCTCAAACGAATATACCATTTAACTTTGCGAGAGTATAAAATGTTCGGTTGCATTAGAACTTAGACCTTCCTTACTTGTTTAATATAAAGTTTTGCCCACACCTGAAGGTATTTCCGAAGCTTTGATCCCTGAAAGTTGCATGGATATAAAATACTCAGTTACACCCGAACTTAGTACTTCCTTACTGATTTAATATAAAGTTTTGTAAGACCTGAAAGTATTTCCTTGCCGTTGACCTTTTCAAATTGTACATTTTTTTAGAATCTGTAAAACAAACCTTGGTATCAATGAAGGAAGTGGTCTTTTTTGCGAATTTTTTTCTTAAACATGAATTGAGTAATTTTATTCGGAGCCCAGGAGATTAATAAGACAATAACTTTAAGAATATTGATTCTATCGACCTAAAATTTTAAGGACATATTCTTGAAATGTTAAACAATAAGATAAGATAAAAACAAAAATTTCTTTAACAAGGTCCTCTGCATACTCTTTTGTATCGAATTCCACTCGTAAACGTCGTTGTTGGGTTTACATGCACACTTTTTTTTTATTGGATCAATAGAAAAAGATAGTGAGAGAGAAATAACATATACATAAGTGCAACGAATCGATTGCAAATACGCCTCATAACATTTATTTTAACTAAATTATAATAGTAATAAGTTCTTAAAAAAAAATTGTATTCTCCTATTTTTTACAGAAAAATGTTCATGTAAGTAAGTGTGTTATCTGGATTAATGCATACCACACATTACTTCTTTGGAAAGTATTATTTATATACGAACAAAAACATCGTGACTATTGCATGATTTATGTGTATTTGGCATCTGCACAGTGCATCTGTAGTAATATAATATATATATATTGTATGTTCCTGATAGCTGCGAAAAAAGCTGTTGTCTCCTTATATAAGCAAACCAACAATAAATGTCACAAATTCAAAATATATATAAATACTCCTCTTCACTTGCATCTTCCTTCAATAAGAATATCGAAAAATGCTTTCGTAAAGTCAGCCAAGAATCATTGCAAGAGTGTGCGGTGTGTGGAGACATAGCGGTTTGTCAGCACTATGGTGTAAGAACCTGTGAGGGATGTAAGGGATTTTTTAAGCGAACCGTACAAAAAAAATCAAAATATGTTTGTCTATCAAATCAGTCATGTCCTGTCGATAGACGTCGGCGTAATAGATGTCAGTTTTGTCGCTTCCAAAAATGTTTGGTAGTTGGCATGGTAAAGGAGGTAGTTCGAACCGATTCACTTAGAGGACGTCGCGGAAGACTACCATCGAAACAGAAAGACAATGACTATTTTGGCATACATCACAATGTATCATTAATATCAACACTTGTTAATAGTCATAAGGATACAACACCCGATATATCTCGATTGGACTATGCTACATATTCAGAACCGCCATATGTAAGCTCGCCGCTCATCGTAAGCGAGTCAGAAAATGTTCGAAAATTTTACTTAATATTGAACAGCTCAGTAAAAAGGATTGAGCAGTTCATTTATAGAATACCCGGCTTCAGTGAATTGTGTGAAGCCGATCAGGAACTGCTTTTTCAATCAGCTTCATTAGAAATGTTTGTTTTGAGATTATCATATCGAACCAATTCTAACGACTCAAATATAATTTTTTGTAATGGTATGGTAATGCATAAAACTCAATGTGAAAGAGTTTTTGGAGATTGGCTCTTTAACATTTTGGAATTTAGTAAACAGTTAAAAAACTTAGAAATGGATATTACTTCTTTCGTCTGTTTATGTGCACTCGCTGTTATGACAGGTAAGCAAGTTAAAATTAGACAAAATTTTACATCAAATTAAGTTAGCCAAATACTTTTGGAGTCACTTAATTCACATTATAAAAAGTAAGACTGGGTCATTTAAGTAAAGGTATATATATATACATTTTCTAACTATTTACATACATGACAAAACAGGATAACTATGTTAAAAATGAAATAAATAGATTAATAATATAAAGAATGTAACATAATTTGAAAGGTAAGTTCTTATTTATAAGAAAGATACAAAGAAGTGTAAATAAAGACAGACGTGTGGCCTAATCACAATATTTATTATATCGGTGTTAGCCGAAGATCCTAATAGCTGTTAATTATATGTTTTCAGTATTAGGAGTGATTTTTCGACAGTTTGAAAATGGGTGAAATCAGGTGACAATCCCGCGCACTCCTAATATAACGGTACTGATAAAAACTACTAAAAGCGCGATAAATCAAGCACTAAACACGCCAGAGACATTAAATATTATTTCTGGGATGCCTTAAGATGACTTAATAAGAACCGCGTTCAAAATTATACAGTGGGTGTGGGACTGTCCACTTTTGGGTGAAACCCCATATCTGGGAATCTGCTTAACCGATTTCACCCAAATTCGGTACATAACATTCTTTTTATACTTTTATGTTACAGTGTGAAAATGGGCGTAATCGGATTACAACTAGCCTATTTTTCATATAACACCATTTTAAATTCCATCTGATTTTTTCACTTTCCACTATGCAAAGCAAGCAACAATGATTGTATCGGGGTAAAACTTTGCGTGAATAATGCGTTTAAAATATGTCATCTTGTGACCACAAATTGGCTAAATCGAGTTGAAACTGTTTAAGCCCCTTGGTACTGAATATGTGGGCCCAGTGCCTATAGTTGACTTTTTACCGGAAATATCGGTCAATGTGTAAAAAATATAATTGAAAATCATAAAATAAAATCAATAAATGAAACTTTCGTCAAAAGCATGTTTTTGTGTCAAAAATGGGTTGAATCGGATATATATTTCCGTTAATATAAAATTTTGCTAACGCCTTAAGTATTTTCCCGGGCTGTGACCCTTGCAAGTTGCGAGAGTATAAAATGTTCGGTTACACCCGAATTTATAACTTCGTTACTTGTTTTACTTAAACTTGTGCTTTATCTTAATTTATGGCACTAACGGCATTTGTGGGCGTGGCAATAGTACGATCCTGATTATTTATGTATATATATATATACATATTTATATGACATTGTATGTATATAACTCGACATCTACTAATCTGAATAATAATTTTAAGTATTACAATCAACCCGTAGATTGTACTTATCTTAGAAACTCGAAATATTACAACCATCATTTCCAACGTGACACAAATTTAAGTTCAAAACTGTAACTTGGTACAGGGACATCTGCAGCTTAAAATTCTTTAAAAAGTGATCATGGCTCCGCCCCCTAATAAGGTTAATGTGCTGTTTTAACAACTGTGACAACTTAAGCTATATCAACCAAGGTTAGTTAGTTCTAAGTTCGGGTGTAAACACACATTTTATACCCCCACAACTTGCAAGTATCAAAGCCAGCGATATATCTTCAGGTGTTTCTAAAAGTTTGTATTAAACAAGTAAGGAAGAGTTAAGTTCGGATGTAACCGAACATTTTATACTCTCGCAAAGTCAAATGGTATACTCTTTTTAAATTTCTTTGTGGATATTGTCGCCTTGTTCTATGTTGACCGATATTTTCGGTAAAAAGTCAACTATAGGCACTGGGGTCCACATATTCAGTACCTAGGGGCTTGAACAGTTTTAATTCAATTTAGATAATTTTTCTTCACAAGGTTGCATACTTTAAACGTATTATATGCAAAAAAGGCGTGGTTGTAATCCGATTACGCCCATTTTCGTACTATAACATATAAAGATGAGAAGAATATTATATTACAATATACTGCTTGATTTATGGCGCTTTTAGTAGTTTTTAACAGCACCGTTATATGGGGAGTGGGCGGGGTTGTCACCCGACTTCACCCATTTTCACACTATCAGATGCTAAAAATATTTGTTCCCAGTGAATTTTGTTATTATAGCTTCAGTGGTATAGGTTATATGCACATTAAACTCATTAGGGGGCGGGACCACGCCCACTTAGAAAAAATTTTAACTGCAGATGCTCCACCAAATAAGAGTGTTGTATCTTGTTGTGGAGCTTAGTTATGGCAGTTTATTTGTTTTTGATTAATGGCGTTTTGTGGGCGTGGCAGTGTTCGATTACGCCCATCTGCAACACCAACCGTCTTACGGTACAAAAAAACATGTATACCAAGCTTCATAAAGATATCTCAATTTATGCTGAAGTTACAGCTTGCACGGACGGACGGACGGACAGACAGTCACCCGGATTTCACCTCGTCTCTTCATCCTGATCATTTATATATATAACCCTATATCTAACCCGATTAGTTTTGGATGATACAAACAGCCGTTAGGTAAACAAAACTATGATACTCTGTAGCAACAAGTTGAGAGAGTATAAAAATGTTGTGAAAGAATCCAACATTCATTGTTGGATGAAATCGTGAAAGGATTCATTTAAATTTGGTATCCTATTATCACAGCCAAATTATGTAGCAACGAAATATAAGACGCTTAGTATAAAATCAAGTTTATATTGCGTGATTATAAAAATTGACTAATTTACTAATATGGTACATATATATATGTTAAATCTTGAAAAAAAAACAAAAAACGCCATGTTGATTCCTTTTTACAAACGTAAAGTAAAACAAGTAAGGAAGGCCTAAGTTCGCATGTAACCGATCATGTTATACTCTCGCAAAGTCAAATGGATTACTTTGTGTATCTTGCCGCCTTGTTCTTGTTGACCGATATTTTCGGTAAAAAGTCAACTATAGGCACTGGGGTCCACATATTCAGTACCTAGGCTTAAACAATTTTAGTTCAATTTAAATAATTTTTGGTCACAAGGTGGCATACTTTAAACGTATTATTCACGCAAAGTTTTACGCCGATATAATCATTGGGGCTTGATTTGTATATTGGAAAGTGAAAAAATCAGATGGAATTTAAAATGACGTTATATGGGAAATAGGCATGGTTGTTATCCGATTTCGCTCATTTTCATACTATAACATAGAAATATGAGAAGAATATTATGTACCGAATTTGGTTGAAAGAGATCCAAAGATATAGATGCTATAAAATCATCTTATACCATCCCAGAGATAAAATTTATTGTCTCTGGCTTGTTTAGTGCTTGATTTATCGCCGCTTTTAGTAGTTTTTAACAGTACCGTTATATGGAGAGTGGGCGGGGTTGTCACCCGATTTCACACCGTCGATAGAAATGCTAAAAACATTTCTTCCCAGTGAATTTTTGTATTATAGCTTCAGTGGTATAGGAGATATGCACATTAAACTTATTAGGGGGCGGGACCACGCCCACTTAAAAACAAAATTAAACTGCAGATGCCCCTCCCTTATGTGATGCTGTATACCGAATAAGAGTCTTCTATCTTGTTGTAGAGCTTAGTAATAGCAATTTATTTGGTTTGGATTAATGGCGTTTTGTGGGCGTGGAGGTGGTCCGAATACGCCCATCTGCAATACCAACCGGTTTAAAGAAACATATATACGGTATAAAGAAACATGTATACCAAGTTTCATGAAGATATCTCAATTTTTACTCAAGTTACAGCTTGCATGGACAGACGGACAGACGGACGGGCGGGCGACGGACAGACAGTCACCCGGATTTCAAATCGCCTCTTCATCCCGATCATTTATATATATATAACCCTGTATCTAACTCGATTAGTTTTAGGTGATACAAACAACCGTTAGGTGAACAAAACTAATATACTCTGTAGCAACAAGTTGCGAGATTATAAAAACATATTCGTATACCGAAATGCACAGCCAAAATGATGTTCATGTTTACCGCTAGCGAGTTAATATCGCTTATACGATATGTGTCATTAACAAGAAAAAACGTTAACTTCGGTAGCACCGAAGCTATAATACTCTTCAGAAATATAAAGGCTCTTTACAAGAACTGGATTCCGATCGTTCAATTTGTATGGCAGCTATATGATATAGTGATCGAACATGAATAATTTCTGCGGAAAATATCTTGTTGCCTTAAACAATAACTCGTGATTCGTGAAGATGCCTTGTCCAATAAAAAAGTTTCGCATACAACTACTTGATTAAGATTGTTCAGTTTTTATGACAGCTATATGCTATAGTGGTCCGATATCGGCTGCTCCGACAAATGAGCAGCTTCTTAGTGAGAATAGGACAGGTGCGAAATTTCAGATCGATAGCTTAAAAACTGAGGACTAGTTTGTATATATACAGACAGACGGACATGGCTACATCAACTCAGCTCATCATGCTGAACATTTATGTATATATTTTATAGGGTCTCAGACGTTTCGTTTTAGGTGTTACAAACTTCATGGCGAATTTAATATACTCTACTCAGGGTATAAAAATATACTTTTGAGCTGTACCAAATGTGTTCTTAAGACTAACTTGTTAAATAGATTTTACTGTTATTTATACTAACTAGTGTGTTTACTTATTACTGGTTGATAGGTTATTTACATAAAACATATTGTTCTTAAATACATTTCGTTTGTGTTAAGATAAGGTTATTTTGCTATATTTTGTTTATTAAAACATGTTTATTTTGATATTTGTTTGTTTGGGATATTTTGGTGATTTTGAGTGCGTTGGAGCTACCTAATAATTGCAAGAGTACAGCTACTGTGTTGCAAATTTGCTGATACTCTGCTGATGTGCAGACAAAAATTTAGTGTTGCCGATTATTTGCATAAATTGCATGCAAAACGTGACAGTAGAACGTGATGATGTTGCAAGTGTTCCCAAAAATTCACGCAGAACGTGATACTTTGACAAATTTGCAACACTGCTCTCGTGATTGCCATCTCGAACGCACCCATAATGTACTAAGTAATACTTGTACGTTCCTTAACTTGCGGCGACAGCTTGGCCCTGATTTTCGAAAGCAAAGTAAATACTGTTATAAATGTGAGCAATTTTATTATCATTTGTAAAGTGTAGTTCAAAATGGGTCGCCAAACAAGTGGTGAAGTGCGTAAGCTCCTAAGGCATTACAAAGACAGCAAAAGTCAGCGCAAAATCGTGGAAATGGTGATACTGAGTCAAGGAACTATTCAGTATATCATTAAATATGTTCAACAACTTTTGGTACTATCAAGATCATGATCCTAAACACAAATCCGGAGTTGTACAAAGTTTGGAACTGCCTGCACAAAGTACAAACACCAGCACAGTAACCAGATTTAAATGCAATCGAGAATCTATGGTCAGTTTCGGAACGAGAGATTTGAAACAACGCTGACTTGAAAAACGTCCTGCAAGCAGTTAAATTCCATTTATATTCAGCTTTAAGCCGTATTTATTTTTTCAGAATTTTGAAATATCACATACATATGTATATTGATCAACATAAACGGATTAAAGCCTACAAGGAAGTCGGAAATCATAATATTAGGAGTATTTGAGCAAGGGGTGGGTCTGGACTGATTGCGCTAACATATGGCATTACTCAAGTGTATTCAGGAACATGTTTCCATAAAATTTCTTAGTAGCATATAGTAGCTGCAGTAATTTGGTTGGTCTCACCAAGAAACAGCACTACTAGCTCAAGTTGGTACATCTGTTGTGAGAACACCTGTTAAGTTACAAGTCATTCTGTCAATTTATTCTTCGTTTACAAACCATTTGAAGTTGAGGTGTCAGACTATTTTTTTAATATGGAAAAAATTAATATCGCGCAGTGATTAGATTCTTTGTTTTGAAAGGTTTAAAAGTAAAGGAAATTTATGAACTATTGTAAGAAGTGTACCGCACCGTTGAATTTTTGGCTGGTGAGTTAAAACGTGGTCGTAAAGGCTTGAAGATCCACGCGGAGGCCGACCAAAAATCGCAACCATACTTCATATTTTACATGGAGAATAACATATGAAAAAGCTGTTTGGAAAGTTAGTGCCGCACATGTTAACAATTCAACAAAACTGGATCGAAAACTAATTTCTCAGCATAATTTTACCGTTTTAATAAATAAATCCGGTTTCTTGCGTCGTTTTATAACTATGGATGATACTTGGATCTACCACCACGTTACTAAATTGAAACAAGAACGTTTACAATGAACTGAAGCTAGTGCAAAGAAGAAAGTTATGGCATCAGTTTTTTGAGATGCAAAAGGAATTTTTTTGATTGATTATCTGCAGAAAGGATAAACAATCAACTCTAAATATTATTGTAGCCTTTTGGATCAGCTGGATAAAAAGATTCGTGAGAATAACCCTGGTTCGCAGCACAAACAAATAATTTTTCATCAAGACAATGCACCTGTTTACAAAGGTGTTTTAGCAATAGCAAAATTCAACGAATTAAAGCACGAATTGCTTGAGCATCCACTGTATTTACCAGATTTAGCTCCATTTTTAGAAACCTGAAAAAATTCCTTGGTGGAAGGCATTTTTCGTCGAATGAAGAAACCGGCAGTAGACGCGTATTTTGCAGAGCTTCCGGTATGTCATTATAGGGATGGCATAGAATTATTTGAGAATCATTGGAATAAGTGTATTGAAGTTAAGAGAGATTACATTGAATAAAAAAATATATTTGTACCAAAAAAAGTAGTTTTGCATTTTGAGCGCAGAAACTTTTTAATCAATAGTATATGGAAGCTGTAGTAATTCATATATGAATTTCCAATATTATACTTTCACTCAATTTTGATAAGATAATTTACATTTTGACCGATATAGAGCGTTTGAAACCAACCGGAAGTTTGAAATTCTTATCAAATTTCTTATAAAAGGTATATGACGGCTAAGGAAATTTTTACCCGATTTTTTATAGT
This sequence comes from Bactrocera oleae, assembly GCF_042242935.1. Taxonomy (NCBI): domain Eukaryota; kingdom Metazoa; phylum Arthropoda; class Insecta; order Diptera; family Tephritidae; genus Bactrocera; species Bactrocera oleae. The sequence goes on along the minus strand of NC_091537.1, from coordinate 46,088,131 downwards.
TTTGATATTACGACATTCCATTACTTAAAATAGGGGCTCTCTGAATTTCATTAAGAAGCCTCACTGATTGTCTAATATATAATGTATAAAGTCAAGCGACTATTTGAAAGTTCTTTTAGGCAAGGGCATTGCATTAGAGAGAGACTCTATTAAGACAGCTATTACACTCTGCAGCAACTTGTTCTAAGTATACAAAAATTTGTTATGAAATCAAGTAGCTAAACAAGTAAATTTGTAGATTGGGGTGGGTGTTAATAACCGCCAGCGCATATTAACACACCATTTTTTGTAAGACATTAAATATAAGAAGTTACAAAATATTTTCTCATCTCATTGTTACTTGCGGGAATTCAATCTCAAAGTCACATTGCATTGGCAATTGCTTCATCAGGTATTGCAGCAACCTTATTTTAGGGTGGACTAACTGCTCATTAATCATGTAAATTATCTTTAAGTTTCATACAAATCCCGAAGCAATGTGTATCATAAAGATGTAAATATTATATATTATTCGGCGGCTGAAGTGTTAAAAATATGCAGACTTTTATCAAGGATGAATTTACAATCTCCCAGCTTCAATCTCTCGGCAGGTCCCTAAAAGATATTAATCATAATACTAGGCTTTTCTGTGGTGCTCTACTGCTAAAATCTGCTTATTTCAAAGAAACATTACCCATTATTTCACGAGTAACATATTCGGACAATGGTTTTTACGGGACGGGTCCAAAACTCAGCGGACAACCTAGCTGGGCGAGTAGTACGAAGTTTTGTAAACAAGATCGACGCCCGCTTCCAGCTACACCTCTGGTGAACAGACGCTGCAATTACACTTCAGAGATCTCTTATATCGAAGTGGTTCCACTGAAGCTTCCTCTCTTTTAGAAGTGACCCCAGGCTCCTCACGTGTTGGCTACCGCATCTTACATAAAGCTAGCTCACGTTTCCAGGGCTCTCCAAGAATGCAAGAGTAGGATTTGAATGTAGCCCTACAAATGTAACTACATACCCTGAGGCCTGCCAAAATGGTAAAATTCAATTTAATGAAGATATATTCGAGTCCCAGAGAATTTTTGCAACCTTGTGAATACAAAAGATGAGCATATAAAAAAAAACGTTCAAGATTTGGTACATTATTTAGTAAGCATGTTGGCTAAGCTAGCGAGCAAAAAATGTAGATGTTGACGCAAACAATTTTCAAATACAATAATTATAACTTAATCAAGATGTCAACTATCTTTTCTAGTTTTAAAACTCGCCTACTATTTTGGCACGAAATTGAAATGTGTAAGACCGCGAGACTGGTCGTAGTAAAAATGATGACGTCACTATTTTGAGTGGAAAATTTCAATGTACAGTTCTACTTCTACCATGGACTACAAGAATTTATAAGTCTCAATGTCAAACAATGACAACATGTGGCTTAGATTTAGAAAATCCGTAATGCGTTATCCGAGGTTGAAAATCATCGATTTCGTTTGTGTATACACAAAGGTTAATATACTCAAAGGTTAATACAACAAATATCGTACATCCAATAGCAAAACTAAGTTTTTGAAAATAATAAAAAAAAATATGCACTGAGCAGAAAAAGTACATATTAGAAAAGAAAAAGTGTATACGTTATAAATATATGGTATGGCTCGTGTTTTTTAATTTTAATGTTTTTAAACCTTTCTTAATACTTCAGCCTTCATCTGTATCTAAATCATGCACGCAAATCCAACACGAAAGCTAAATAATAGCATATTAAAGGATATTATATAATACTGGACAGAAAAAGTATATATTAGAAAAGAAAAAGTGTATACGTTATAAATATATGGTATGGCTCGTGTTATTAAAGGATAATATAGCTGTAGTTATATTATATAATAGTTCATAACGTAACTGTAACATACGAAATCGTTAATGTTCAAATTAATGATGTTGATAACTCATAACTGCGCAAAACTTCAGAATTCAAAATTTCAAAAATTCTGTGAATTATAAATATCTTGAGAAAAATTATTCTACATTAATATCATTGTGCATGTTATTAAAAAAGCCATTTCCTTCAGCTAGATCGACAGCAATATCCTCATGATTTCAAATCATAGTCAGTACGCTGAGCCTGTCATGACACATTACACTTCGCGAGTTTTTATTCTTTTCGTAGTTGAAAATGGTTTATCGACGCTAGCAGTTGTTGCTGAAAGTGTGGCCACAACGGTAAGAAGTTATTTCATAGCGCGTTAATACGTTTCGTCACATTATTTCAATAGTTTCAAAAGTTGGTAGTATATGTTCATTTTCGAGAAATCGTTCTGTCAAATTTTACACTAAAGCGTCGATAGGAAGCAATTCTTGGAGTTAGAAGATCATTGTCGAAAAATTGTTCGGCATACTTTAATGAAGTAACACTGGCAAGGGAAGACTCAAACTGAGCGGTCTTTCACAAACGACAAAACTCACTATGAAATCAAGAAGAGTCGATGCTGTTGATAATTTACAACCTGAATAGTGCCTGCTCTCTTAGAGTATAATTTTGAGAGTCTGTCTACAAGCTCAAACCCCGAAAAACACTCACCTTGCTCAATGCTTTCAACATCACTGGGGGATTCCATAGGATCTTCCTTGACTTCACCCATCTCGTTTTCCGATATTAGATGGTCTGCAGTGTCGTTGTCAGATCTCACCTTCGTGAATCCGTAATTAATCTCCTCGCGAGCGGTTCGATGGATTACTTTGTTAGTAGTAGCAGAATCTGAGGTGGAAATCAAACGGTCGGGGTCCTCGAAAGACTTAACGAATTTTCACCCCTCCGCAGGACAATTTGGATTACAAGTTCTATTGAGCTGCATTATCTGGTTCGGCTGCGATGGTGTGGCCGGGATCCAGACCCTTGCCCTTGGCCAAGATGGGATGTCTTTCTTGTCTACCGCTACCAGCCTAGATCTCTCGTCGTAGGAGAAATTAGGTCGGTATGCGCATAGCCCCCGCTACGCAATAAATTTTTAACAAAAATTTCATCTAAACGGTACAAATTGTTACTATATATTCCGCTAGTAACTTTATATAGTTTTAACTGTTATAGTGTTAGGGGAAAAAAATACTATTATATTCTAATAAAATAGTTTATCATTATTAGTGCGATAGAAAAAACTTTCTTTAACATTCGCTACTTTTACTATCGGACGAAATAATGCTAATTCAAATGTTATAGTCTAATTTTTTTATATGTTTTGTGCTAATCGGTGGAAATCTTTATGTTAGAAATATAGGGGCTTGACCAAAGTTCTATACCGATTTCATTTATATTCAACGCTAAATCACGCTACGCTTATAAAACACGTTCACATACTTTCATTAATATATCACAGATTGTGATTAAATAATAAACCATATAAACTTAACCAAAAAATCGAAAATTACTAATTTGGGTATGCTTGGAATTGGAGAAGGTCTTGACTGAATGCAGTTAGCGTTAGCCTTAGACCATATGCTTGAGAACATTTTTTCAAATATAGATTGGTTGAAAAGTACGAAATATATATTTTTATTCAATATAATCTTCCTTAACTTCAATACACTTATTCCAATTATCCTCCAATAATTTTATGCCATCCCTATAATGACTTACCGGAAGCACTGCAAAATACGCGTCTACGGCCGGCTTCTTCATTGAAAAATTCATTTTGCATCCCAAAAAACTGATACCATAACTTTCTTTGCTAAACATTGTGACTTTACCTGCTTTGAAGCTGAACAACCACCAGTTTCAGTCCACTGTAAACGTTCTTGTTTCAATTTAGTAACGTGGTGGTAGAACCAAGTATCATCCATAGTTATAAAACGACGCAAGAAATCGGAAAGAATCAGATAAAATTTGAAATTGTTTTATGTATGTGAAAAGTAGCTGTGGTTTTAACCCGTCTTACTTATGTAACAAGTTCGGTTGAAATTAGATGATTTTCATTGTAAACTTTACTTTTACCATTCAAAGATCAATTTTTAAATGGAAAAAACTTCTCTGTGTATATTTTAATGTTATCCCAAATTGTTAAGTAATGATGGTATTATTAATGAAAAACATTTTTTTTACGTGTTACAATATTTATATGGAAAACTACGAATTCATTAATTTAAACACATACATAAATATTAGATTTTTTTGGCGCACTCGAATATACCAGAAAAGTTGAGTAGTTGTGAATGAGCCTATTTTTTTTTTCTATTTGGTTGGCATGACATCTGTCAAAGATATTCAATAGTCTTACAGTCATTGTACAAACAACATCATATTTTTTCATTGTTTTGAAAATGTTCAAATTTTCTACCGGAAAGTGATGGTTGGCGGAAAGCATTAATTTTTGGTTTCCATTTGATCATGCTCTATCAGAAGCAACATGCAAAATAGTGTTTCAACGGTTCAGAGATTATTATTTTGATGTGAGAAATTAAGACCGTGAAAAATCACCAAAAAAGTTTGAAGACGCCGGTACAACCGACCGGATGTTTAAAAAATCGTTTTGTGAAAGGCTTGACCCGATTATAAAAAGTCTTGGTGCAAGGAAAGTCTACTATCCGAAAAATATGATCTTTAAATTTCAAAAAATTGTTTACGGATTGACCGATATTTTCGATAAAATTCAGCCAGAGGCACTCTTTACAGGCGAACAGGCGGACAGATAGATATGCGGAACTTATTTCGTGCCACCATCCTGATAATATTTGATATAGGTAAAAAAAATTTACAGTAGTCTAAACATTATACAACTGAATCAGTTTTAATTATAACGAACGGTATGTATTGGAGACAATTTTTTTTTTCTTATTTGCTGTATGTTTGTGGTCATCAGAATGTTGGTAGTGGTCGCGTGCCAATACGAGGAGCGGAGGAATTATGGTTCATTTGTGTTATATAAATTGATATGGGCAGTTATTATGTGATATAGTTTCATCATTTGTATTAGTTTTGCTGTTATTTTTAACGGTTTGTTATTTACGGGTTTATCGGTTTATTGAATCGATTTATTTGAATTAATTTTCATTTGTATTTCGGCAGTAACGGCAGTTGGTAAGAAGCATAGTTAGAGTGCTATGTTGTAAGCAAATGTAACAAGTAAAGAAGGGCTATGTTCGGATGTAACCGAACATTTTATACTCTCACAAATTGAAATGGTATACTCGTTTTAGATTTCTTTGTGTATCTTGCCGCCTTGTTCTATGTTGACCGATATTTTCGGTAAAAAGTCAGCTATAGGCAATGGGGTCCACATATTCAGTACCTAGAGGCTTGAACAGTTTCGGTTCAATTTAGATAATTTTTGTTCACAAGGTGGCATACTTTAAACGTATTATTCACGCAAAGTTTTACGCCGATATAATTAGTGTTGCTTGATTTGCATACTGGAAATTGAAAAAATCAGATAGAATTTAAAATGCTGTCATATGGGAAATAAGCGTGGTTGTAATCCGATTTCGCCCATTTTCGTGCTATAATATATAAAGATGAGAAGAATATTATATACTGAGTTTGGCTAAAATCAGTTAAAAGGATCCCAAGATATGGGTTTTCACCTAAAAGTGGGCGGTGCCATGCCCACTGACTAATTTTGAACGTGGTTCCCATAAAGTCATCTCATACCATCCCAGAGATAAAAATTTAATGTCTCTGGCTTGTTATATGGGGAGTGGGCGGTGTTTTCGCCCAATTTCACCTATTTTCACACCGTCGATAAAGATGCTAAAAACAGCGAATTATTTTGACTTCAGTGGTATAGGAGATATGCACATTTAACCTATAAGGGGGCGGGACCACAGCCACCTTTAAAAAATTTTAACTGCAGATGCCCCTCCCGTATGTGATCCTGTATACCAAATAAGAGTCTTGTATATTGTTGTGGAGCTTAGTTATGGCAATTTATTTGTTTTTGATTAATGGCGTTTTGTGGGCGTGGTAGTGGTCCGATTACGCCCATCTGCATCTTACGGTATCAAGAAACATGTGTACCAAGTTTCATACACAGCTTGCACAGACGGACAGACGGACGGACGGACAGACAGTCACCCGGATTTCAACTCGTCTCTTCGTCTTGATCATTTATATATATATAACCCTATATCTAACTCGATTAGTCTTAGGTGATACAAACAACCGTTAGGTGAACAAAACTATTTTACTCTGTAGCAACAGGTTGCGAGAGTATAACAACTAATAGTGCAATTTCAACACAATTCTGTTTCAGATATCAAAACGATGCAAGCATTTTGATCGGGTAAATTGTAGAAATTTTGCACATGGTTTTTGTTGTTGTTGTAACATCAATTTTTATGACATTTCATCTATTGGAAGTGAAGTTATTGCGTTTTATGTGTCAGCATGTTTTTGTCATCGGTGCGAAAATGAACTTCGAACAAAGATCCAACATTAAATTTTGTTTTAAAATTGATAAAACTGTTATCGAAACGTTTCAATTGATGTAACAAGTTTATGGCGATGACGTTTTCAAAAGTGAAGACAATGCTGATTTGTTTTTATGATTCCAAGGGTATTGTCCACAAAGAATTTGTTCCACCCGGCCAAAACGTTAATGCGGTATTCTACCTTGGAGCTTTGAAGCGTTTGGTGCGCCGTATTCGACGTGTTCGGCCCGAATATCGCGAAGATGGAAGTTGGCGTTTGTTGCACGATAATGCGCCGTCTCATCGATCGACGCTTGTAGCCTATTATTTGACCAAGAACAATTATCGGAAAGTATTGGGTGAAAGTTGGACTTAATACCATTATCGGACCGTTTGCATATCTACAAGGACACGAAAGTTAGTCTCTGTTTAGTTACATATGCATATGTATTTTTATTTCAGAAGCGTACTCAACAGTTTTCTGACATTCTCTCGACACACTTTACTTGTTAAGTATAAATTTTAAGTGTTAATATCTATGTTTAAACTTATAGTAGTATTAATATTTATATTTAATTGTATATATAATATTATATTATATACAATATATATAAATTATGTATATACATGTATGGTATTAAATTAATTTTAATATTTAGTTTAAGTAAATGCACTTTTATAATTAATTAAATCGAAATAATTGAAAAAATATAGCATTTTATTAAAAAGAGTAGAATTGGTTAACATATTATTTGGTTAGAAATTACAAATGCGTAACAAATAAAACAACATATCGAGGAAAGTCGAGGTAACGGATATGCTTGTTATAGCTAACAAATACGGTAACAAGACTATATGTTAAAGGTAACAAACTGCTAACCAAAACTGCTAACAGAAATTTGGGTAACAAATACTTTTGCTATGATAATACATAGGTAACCTATTCGCTAACAAAAGTATTTGTTCCTTTAAAAGATTGTAAACAGATTTGATAACCAATATATGTCATTCTGTTAACCAAAACATAGGAAATAAGGTACGCATATAAGAGGTAACCTGGAACGAGACAGCATGCCATAATTGCAATTGGATAAAGCGAGAAAACCATTGAACATCAAATGGCGATGTGTTACTTTTTTCCCACTCTCTGAGCAAAAGTAACAAATAGTTTAACGTACACGTTTGCATAACTGAACAATAACAAGTCGTTAACACGTTTGCTAACAGATACACGTCTTGCAGGGATGCGATATTTGACGAATTTGCTTTGTTTTTGTTATTTTTAAATTGTTTGAGTTGTGAACATAAAAATTGTAATTATTAATTTTTAAGTTTTAACAAGATATAATTTCGAAAAATAACATTTTGAATTTTCTTGCTAGTTTCTGCTAGTTTTTCGTTTCTTTACCTTTTCGTTATTTCGCTCTTTGTGAGAGTAATTTGCAATCTTGTTCTTCCTGGTAGCGCGCAGCTACTATGCAGCAGTTTTAAAATTAAATAAAAAACGATGGCGTGTCCATGATTATATTGCGAATATATTTCAAAAGGGATAAAAATGTTAGGTACTTAGCCTATGGAAATTCTTTCAAGAAAAAGCATTGAACTACAAAATCGGAAAAACAACGGTGAGAAATATAGTGCTGGAGACATGTGATGCTAGTTGTGAATTGCTTTCATCAATTTATTTGAGTACACCCACACAACAACAAAATGAAGGCATCACGGCGCATTTCGCCCAAATCTAAAACATGCCAAACTGTCTATTTAAATTACAAAACGGGTTTGAGCATTGTACATGCGATGCTAAGTACACTTTTACAACCATTAGCGTAGAAGCTTATGGAAGCCACTATTATCTGGTACTTCCCTTCTGTCATCTTCGCAACCTTTTCCACATTACTTCATTGGAGACTGTTCCTTTCCAATATAAAATATCCTTATGAAGCTATATCCAGGCGTAAATACAACGAGAGCACAACGAATTTTTAATTATAGACTATCACGGGCACGATGCGTTATTGAAAATGCGTTTCGGATTTGGCAGCGAGAATTAAAGTGCTAAGAACAATGGAGTTCCATCCTGAAAATGCTGAAAAAATCGTACTAGCCTGTTTACTGCTTCATAATTTCATTCTGCTCCACGATACGAGTAGATGGTTCTGCTCAGAACATTACATTGACGGAGTTGGCAGAAGTGCTAAATAGGGAAAATTGAGATATTGTAGAGAACCATTGAAGTTAGGCCAAAATTTAGACTAGGGGTTGAAACAGTGCGTATAACTAGAAGGAATACCTCACCACTGATTTTATAAGCAATTGTGCAGCAACTTTTCAAAACTATATAGAGAGAAACACTTATCTAAACAGACATATGTATATAATTGGTACTTTACTATACTAAAACTGAATGAGCCACAAAGTTTAAAGCTAAAAAAATAAAAATCTAGAAATAAAAATAAATCGATTTTTTTTTTTAATTTTCAAACTTTCACTATTCAAGAATATGTCTGAATATAGGTCTTTTGCTCACCCGCCTTCCAAACTGGTTTGGCCGGAACTGAAACTTTAAACGCGTGTTTCTCGAAACGATACCTAGGATTTCTCACTGAAATCTTTTAGAGAGTATTCTTTATAGACTTGTCTATCTCTGAAAGTCATATCTCCAAATTTTCATTTTAAAAACTTTTTAAAAATTAGAAACAATCAAGTGGTACAAAAATTGCGTTTTTTTGAGGCAGTCGCCATTTTGAGAAAAACTTTTTTTCAAACTTTTCCGCAGTCCAAACAATGCGACATTGTTCTTGATTAATACTCTTTTATCGACACTTCAAAAATTACCTTAAATTCATGCATCTAGACTAGAAGACCTTTAACATGAAATAAAATTAAAATATCTTAAAAAATTTACTCTCCGTTAAATTTTGAGAGTTAATATACTTTCTTCGTAGTCCGTAGGGAACATACATACAGACATCGCCTAATGCTAAAGACAACAACTGCAATAATGGCTCAGTTACTAACACAGGGAGTGACTTCCACGTACGTTGGAGTAGCCGAATAAATTATTTTGATAACGTTAAATGCTTTCTTGAAATTTTGGCTTTCATTAAATCCTAAACATTTTTTATTGGATTGGTGTCTGGTGACTGTGATGGCCAATCTAATGTAACAATATGGTTTACTTGGTTTCATTACATTACAGAGTATGCTCCTATGTTTCTGATCATTGTCTTCTTTCAGTATCCAATTATGGCCATTCTAGCCGTAAAATATCAGCAAACTTCCGCAAACCCTTTTTATAAAAATTTTTATTATAACGACGTTCAGGTTTTCTGTTAAGCACCTTTCACGCTTTTAAGTGAGCTTAACACTTATTTGAATAAATGTTTGTCTTTTTCCTAGCCAAACACGTCTCAAGAATTTAAACCATGCAAAAGTTAACTCATCTGTAAAGATTTAATTGCTCCAATCATGGCTGATGTTTTCCTGTGTCCAATGCAATGTGTGTTTTTGAAAGCAGAGGTTTGATTGCAGTACCGCTGCGTTTAAGCCAGCCAGTTATCTGAAGTGTGCCCCGTATTGTATTTAAAGAAATATCTAATCCCTCTCTTTAAAAAAATTATTTTAGTTTAGTAGAGCAGGTGTTTTTTCTCAGACGAGGGAACAATAGCTTTGTACTCACTTTTAGATGTCACGTGATTCCTCCCACTTCGAGGCTTTCCATCTACGTTTCCAGTTTCTCCATAATGGTCAGGCCACCTCTTTCCGAATGTACAACTCGTATTTAAATAGTTTGCAGTTTTTTTAATAGTCTATTTGGAACCCTTGGGGTGCTTCGTTAGAAAGGCTGCATCAAAACATTTCTTAAGCTGAAAACTCACATTTCTTATTTTACACACGACGTGCAACATTATTCTAAAGACAGGCATATAATACATATGTAGAATGTTATCGAAACCATATGTGTGCCAACCTTGTGTATTTTGAATTTTTGTACCAAATCAAATAGAGTTTTGTACTACAATAACGCTCAAGAAACCAATAAAATATGTGCTGTTGTGTAATGCACTACGATAAATAGCAATGAAAACATATAAAGCTTTAAGCACTTCTGTCGCAATCATATTTTTTCTGTCATTTTGACATTTATCAAAATTATTTAAGTTCAAAATAAAAGCGAAAAACCAAAAACACTAGAAACAAGTAAGGAAGGGCTAAGTTCGGATGTAACCGAACATTTTATACTCTCGCAAAGTCAAATGGTATACTCGTTTGAGATTTCTTTGTGGATTGACTGATATTTTCGGTAGAAGGTCAACTATAGGCACTGGGGTCCACATATTTAGTACTTAGGGGCTTGAACAGTTTTGGTTCGATTTAGAAAATTTTTGGTCACAAGGTGGCATACTTTAAACGTATTATTCACGCAAAGTTTTACGCCGATATAATCATTGTTGCTTGATTTGCATAGTGGAAAGTGAAAGAATCAAGTGGTATTTAAAATGGTGTCATATGGAAAATAGGCGTGGTTGTAATCCGATTTCGCCCATTTTCGCACTATGACATAGAGACATGAAAAGAACGTTATGCACCGAATTTGGTTGAAATCGGTTAAGCAGATCTCAAGATATGGGTTTTCACCTAAAAGTGGGCTGTGCCACGCCCACTGTCTAATTTTGAACGCGGTTCCTATAAAGTCATCTTATACCATCTCAGAGATAAAATTTAATGTCTCTGGCGTGTTTAGTGCTTGATTTATCGCGCTTTTAGTAGTTTTTAACAGTACCGTTATATGGGGAGTGGGCGGAGTTGCCACCCGATTTCAACTATTTTCACACCGTCAATAGAAGTGCTAAAAACATTTGCTTGCAGTGAATTTTGTTATTATAGCATTAGCGGTTTAGGGGATATGCACATTAAACCTATTAGAGGCGGGACCACGCCCACTTTTTAAAAAAAAGTTTTAACTGCAGATGCCCCTTCCTAATGTGATCCTGTGTACCAAATAACAGTCTTGTATCTTATTGCGGAGCTTAGTTATGGCAAGTTATTTGTTTTTGATTAATGGCGTTTTGTGGGCGTGGCAGTGGTCCGATTACGCCCATCTGCAATACCAACCGTCTCACGGTACCATGAAACATGTCTACCAAGTTTCATAAAGATATCTCAATTTTTACTCAAGTTAGAGATTGCACGGACGGACGGACAGACGGACAGACGGACGGACAGACGGACGGACGGACAGACAGTCACCCGGATTTCAACTCGTCTCTTCATCCTGATCATTTATATATATATAACCCTATATCTAACTCGATTAATTTTTGGTGATACAAACAACCGTTAGGTGAACAAAACTATTATACTCTGTAGCAACAGGTTGCAAGAGTATAAAAATAGGAAAAGTTTTATTTCTTTAAGACAATCCTTGTATATAGTTTTCTCCTTTTTAATGTATTCAATGGTAATCTGAAATATATTATATATTTTTCTTCATATTGTAACGGATTTCTCGATAAATCGTCTACCTGTAACTCACTCTTGAGTTCGATCACTGGATTGTTAAATAAAAGTCCCAATTTAATGGCTACACACTTATCTTTATTTCTAATTCCAACAACTTAACACTTATTGCTCGATATTCAAGTTTACAACTTATTGCTTATAGCTTAATTGCTTTTTACACGGCAACACTCTTACTAGAACTGTGTTTGCTGCACAATCCTACAGCCCTTATATAGTAAATCTGTAACAAAACATTGCTTCTAGAACATTCTGGCAACTACGAATTCGCTGTCTAGTTGCTTCCGGCAATTTATCGTCGACTCGATTTTGTTCTATCATCCGTGTTCGTCACACTGCCCTCCACCTAAGTCTGATCGTCCCGATTAGACATATTTGTGGTACCAAACGCTGCAAGCCGTTCCAGATGAACCATCTTCATTTTATTCCTTGGTCTTCCAATGGTCTGTATGCGATACACTACATCATTGAGTCGTTTAATAACCTGGTATGGTCCTTCCCAATTACACTGTAATTTGGGAGATAACCCTTTCTTTCGTTGTGGGTTATATAACAATACCCAATCGCCTTCAATAAAACCTTCAGAGTTTATTGCCTTGTCGTATTTTGCTTTCATCTTATCGCTCATAATTTTGGTGCGCTGTCTTGCCATAGCATGTATATCCCTCATCTCGTCTTCTAGGATGCTATTGAA